>NW_027529173.1:3659027-3669392 GCF_008692635.1 Crocuta crocuta
AGTCTCCGTTTCCCTCTCTCTCTCTCCCCCTCCCCTGCTCCCGCTGTCTCTCTCTCTCTCTCTCTCTCTCTCTCTCTCTCTCTCATAGAAATAAATAAAAATATTAAAAAAAAAATAAACGGTCAAAACTTGGACATAAGAGCAGACATAGGTCAAATATTTTTGAACCTTCTACCAAAAAAGGACTAAAGAAGCAAGAACAGACTATTCACTTCCAAGAGTTGACTACAATTATATACCCTTTTACAAATTAAGTATGGCTTTTAATGTTTAGGGAGAACCTTGATAATCCTGTAAGGCACACATTACCATGCTACATATATGACAACAAAGTATCACAAAATGGTAAGCCACTTTTATTTCAGATGTTATTACTCCTCAGCAATGAAAAGCTTTCTACTTGAGGCTGAAAACTGAGATAGCATTTTTTTTAAAAGTTTTATTTATTCTGAGAGAGAGAAAGAGCAGGGGAGGGGGCAGAGAGAGAGACAGAGAGACAGAGAGAGAGAGAGAATCCCAAGCAGGCTCCGCACTCTCAGAGTGGAACCCAGTACGGGGCTGGAACTCACAAACCCGTGAGAACATGACCTGCGCCAAAGTGGGATGTTTAACTGACTGAGCTACCCAGGCACACCTAGGCAGTATATTTTGTGTTGAAGCTGGAACTGACTGATGTCTTTCACTAAACCTTTTTTTCCTATTAGCAATTTTAGGACAAAATGAGGTAATTTTGTCCATGGTTATTCTCCATAATTTTAAGTAAGTACAAAAGTAAATGTTTCTCTGTCACATTGTCAGAAAAATAAAATGCTGAAGAACACAAAACCCACTATTAAAAATTAGATGGATAACCAAATTAAACTTTCATCTACTGAGCCGCACTGAAACACGTGTCATGCTAAGTGAATAATACACTCTCCCCTCATAAAAGCCCTTTTGATTAAAATACCTTTTAAATATACTACCTTGAGGCTATTTCTTAAGCATACGTTAGTCCTTTTTTTTCCCCCCAGGTGATTTAATTGGCAATTTTGTTTTGACTGGTTACTTTTCCAGACTGTCATTCTGAGAAATTCTCTCAGGTTACGAAGACTTATAAGACAACCTTTCCTTACATGAAGTAAGTGGTCTAAGGCCAGTATGCCTGAACATCATATGTTTCCTCCCACTGATAAAAACTATAAAGTACTTTCACAGAGGAGTTACTATGCATCTATTTTATAAACTCTTCAGTAATGCCTAATAAGACATCAATGCCACTGAGGCCCAGGCCTTTCTAAATATGGCGGGTAGGCACTGCCATCTATTTGAAAGTGGGTAGGAAAAGGTCTTGAAGTTCTCTATGACGAGCACAATGTTCTTCCTTAGAGTAACATATTTATTTGGTGGCTTACTAATGGGGATTATGAGGTAATAATGACCCTGGGCAGAGGCAACATCAACATTCTATTTTTTTGGTAATTTTTGGTTATGTTTCTGTTTGCTTTTGTTTTGTGTTCTTGTTGTCTTGCTTGGGGACCTATTTTATGGCTTCTGGGTTTTCACTTTGTCCTGGATGGTTACATTTGCTTCCAGACATGTGGGTGGCTGCTCATTATGTGCTGTAATCAATATTATTATGCAATTTCAGCAAGAACAAATACATAAATAAAAATTATAGTGTTTAATCTTTGAAATAATCATTGAAATAATTGGAATTATGTGAATTGGTTTATTAAAAGATATGACCTAAAAGAAAAAAAAACATGGGAAAATAATCAAAAAACTTAAAATTCAATTTCCAAAGCCATTACTTTAAAGAATATATGTTCCTTCTTTTTTGTCATTATGAGCAAGTTGATATTTCTTTCTGGTTTCACAACGTTTTAAACTTTAGAAGTTTTGTTTTTCAGAAAATGAGAATCGTAAATAACCCCAGAGCTTATCTTATAAAATGCCAAGGGCTGGTGGAAATTTGCATGTTCTAAAGGCTTTGTATTATTCATGATGGATGTATAAATACTGGTTAACTTTAGACTTTTTAAAACTAAACATGCATGTTAATAATTTAAAAGTAGCTTAAATAAATAAAAATGATATATATAACTTTAAAGTAGATAAAGAATTTTGGAAAAGAGAAAGGGAACTCTCTTGCACAGTTGGTGGGAATGCAAACTGGTGCAGCCACTCTGGAGAACAGTATGGAGTTTCCTCAAAAAGTTAAAAAAAGAACTACCCTATGATCCAGCAATCACACTACTAGGTATTTACTCAAAGAATACAAAAATATAAATTCAAAAGGATACATTTTACATGGGTAAAATAGATGATGGGGTTTAAGAAGTGCACTTGCTATTAAGCTTCCAACTCCTGATGTGGGCTCAGGTCATGATCTCATTGTCAGTTTGAGCACTGCTTTGGGCTCTGTGCTGACAGTGTGGAAGCCTGCTTGGGATTCTTTCTCTCTCCCTCTCTTTTTGCCCCTCCTTTCTCTCTCTCTCTCTCTCTCTCTCNGTGCAGAGCCTGCTTGGGATTCTCTCTCTACCTCTCTCTCTCTGCCCTCCCCTGCTAACTCTGTCTCTTTCAAAAATAAATAAAATTTTATTCTTTTAAGAAAGGAATGTACTTGCTCTAATGAGTACCAGGTATTGTGTGGAAATGTTGAATTACTATATTGTACACCTGAAACTAATAGTACACTGTATATTAACTAACTGGAATTTTAATAATTTTTAAAAAAACAAAGGAAAAAAGAAATGAAAATTTAAATTTATTAAAATTAGCCATTTTGATTAAAAAACGAAGCAAAACCAAGAAGCAGTCAATATAAAATAAGTGGAGAAAAAATGAAACATGAAAAAAAGCCAAACAACTATAATTCACAAAATGAGATGCTAGAAACAAACCCTTATTTATTAATAAACACAGTTGATGTGAAGGTACTCAATCTATCAGTTAAAAGATGAAGACAGTGAAATTGAATTTAAAAGATAGAAAGGCTATCTTCTTTGGCAGAGCAAGGCTAAATTAAAAGGTTTAATTAAAGGTTAAATTAAGAGGCAGAGGAGGAGGAAAAGCCTTGTGCAGCCAAGTTGAAAACAGACTAAAGAGACTTCATGAGGAAATTATTAGAGACCATACAAAGGTACATATAAAATAATAGGGAAGTTTGATTAATAGTGACAACAAAGTTAAACCTAGGAACATAAGCTCAAAATGTAAGGAGCACAAATTGGCAGAATTATAAAAAAATGAATAAAAACTCACATATAGAAGGAGGCCATAACAAACTTAACGAACTACTGAGGTTACAGAAGTTTTGAATAACCCATTTCGCTAGCTTGGAGATATATTAAATCTTGAAACCAATAAAATATATTCTTTCACACACTTATGGAACAACTACAAAACTGACCAATACAATAAAGGAAATGTCAATAAACCTTTAAAAATTAATATTTATAATGGAATATTAGTCTTAGAAAGAAACTCTGACATGCACAACAATATAGATGAGCCTTCAAGGCATTATGCTAAGTGAAATAAGCCAATAACAAAGGATGAGTACTATGTGATTCCACTTGCATGACATACCTAGAATAATAAATTCATCAAGACAGAATGGTGGTTGCCAGGAGCTGGGAAAATGGCGAAAGAGAATTATTATTCAAAGGGTACAGAGTTTAAATATGGAAAGATGAAAAAGTTCTGGAGATAGACAATAGTGATGGGTGCACAACAATGCAAATATACCTAATGTCACTGCACTGTACACTTAAACACAATCGAATGGTAAATTTTTTGTATATTTTACTGGAAAAAAAGATCATGTATGCTGACCACATTATAATCAAGAGATGTAAAGGGAGTAGATGAAAATGTAAACAATACTCTGTGATTTAAAGACTGCAGTTCTTCCCAAATGATTTCTGGAATGTTTCAGCTCATTCTAAATTTTGTATAGGAGATTAGAGGCAGAAAATACCTATGTAAATTTTGAACATAAAGAATAAGGTGGGGAGATAGGCCCAACCAAACACCTACACATACTAAAACCTAAATCATTTAACACAGTAGGGTATTATTACATCACTGAATTGAGTATAACAGATTAGTAGAAAAGAACAGAGAGCTCAGAAGGAGATCCACAACTATATGCAAACTCCATAAATATCAAAGATGCCCTACAGAATAGCAGTTAAGCAAGGAATGTCCATTCATGATAGTGGGAAAACTGGAAACCCATAAGGGGAACAATGAATTTAGATTCCTAATACTATCTGCACAAAAGGATTAAAAACTGAAATGTAAAATGAACAATTTAAAATATTTAATAATGGGGAGAATATCATTTTAAAGTTGGGGAAGGAAAGGAATTCAAATACTTTCATAAAACATTAACCAGTAAAATAAAAGCCACCACTGTAAAGAGAAGAGACTAAACAGGTTGGAATGTTCACTGATCATCTACTAGGTCTTGAAACTGAGGCCTACTGTCCCTTCGCTGGGGCCTAAAGACTCAGACTGGGGGAGGAGGGCCCAGGGTCCCTCGTCATCCAAAGCACTGCTTTGTACAAACCTAAGTACACAAAACAGGTATCACTTCAGGTTCTGACACAAGGTCATAACAATTCAAGGCCACGTGCTAATCAGATCTGGGTCTGGGTCCAGACCATTCGGCCCAGAATAGAAGACGAGGCAAATTTGGAGTAAAATACTTGCAAATATTTAATGAATAAAGCAATTTTTAATTTCTGCATTACATGCGTAACTCCTAAAAATAAATGGGGACAGAAAAATGGACACCAAGTATGAACAGGGAATTCCCAGAGAATGAAGCATTTCAATAAGCCAACAAGTATATGAATAGAAACCACCTCAGTAATAATAAAGGAAATGTAAATGAAAACCAACATGAGATGTCATTTTATACTCATCAGATTGACCCAACATCTGAAGTCTGATAATACCAAGCATTATTGAAAATATAGAGCAAAAACAACTCACAGATGACTTGTAGAAGGGTAACTTGTTATAACCACTTCAATGAACAATCCACTAATATTCAGCAAAAGTGAAGATGAACAATAAACCTACAGTAAAAATGGGAAGTGAAAAAGCAAGCAAAGGAATCCATATGAATTATTTAAGTTTAAAAATGTGCAAGTGAATATCATTATACTGTTTAAAATATATGAATGCAGTAGCAATATAAAGAGAAAGGCATGGGAAAATAGAAAGGCAAATTCAGAGGAATAGAAGGGGGATAAAACAGGACTCAGACATACAGGTAACTTCAACCGTGTATCGTATTTCTTATGTCTTATGACAATATTATAATATTATATAACAATGTAACATATGTCATAGAGTATATACTATATATAATTATATATTAGATTTTCTTAAGCTGGATGTTATAGATATCCATTATCTTTATTATTTTCTCTGTATATAAATACAGAGAAAATAAATTTTAAGTGTTTAGTAAGCTGGCACCTACAGACACGAATATTATTGTAACATACAATGGTTTTAGTGATAGGACTAAGTTTCTGCAGGGAGGAAATAAGGGCTCATTGGAAAATACAAATAGAGGGGTGCCTAGCTAGCTCAGTTGATTAAGCATTCAATTCCTCATCTGCTCTGTTCATGATTTCAAGGTTCATGGGCTCAAGCACCGCATTAGGGACTTTGCACTGACAGTGTGGAGTCTCCTTGGGATTCTTTCTCTCTCCCTCTCTCTCTGCCCCTCTCCCCACCAAAATAAATAACCTTCAAAAAAAAAAAAATAGAATGAGTGAAAAAAAGAAAAATAAATAAACAGTAAAAGTAGATGAGAAAAAATAATAAAAATAGAAATAAACAGTAAAAGTAGATGAGAAAAAATAGTAAAAATAAGTATGAAAAAATATTATTAAGTAAGCTAATTTACTTTGAGGTCATATATTCATAAAATATCCATTAATTTGTACCAACTTACACTGATGATAAATGAATAAAATAACATGTACAATTAAGTATATTTTATCTTTAGAATTTCAACATATTATTAAATTCATCTCAATGAGAAAACAATGATATTCAAGGGACTGAGAAATGAGAGCAGAAGGATGTAAAGCATTTTACATGGAGATGTAAAATGAGGATTTGGAATAGAAAACAAACTAAAGTGTACAAATTTTAGGAAAATATCTAAAGGGACAAACACAATTAATAGTAATTACTTCTAAACACTGAAACTATGATTGCTTTACTGATTGTTATGTTCTTATTTTGACTGATGGTACTTTCCAAATTGCCTAATAGGCATTTATTTTATTTTATCTTATTTTATTTTACTTTTTTTCTTTTTTAAAGTGTATTTACCTTTGAGAGCAAGAGAGTAAGAGAGGGCAAGAACACACAGGAGGGACAGAGAGAAGGAAGTCAGGAAGGAAATCCAAAAAGAGTTGGACACTTAACCAACTGAGTCACCCAGGTACCCCATAAGCATTTATTTTAATTTTATTTTAGAGGTTCTTTTAAAATGTTTTACTTTATTATAATATCAGTATTTTAATTGGTTAAATACGCTAAGGTGGTATGCATGTGTGTATTTAAAGTAAATATAGGAGCCACCTGGGTGGCTCAGGTGGTATGTATATGTGTACTTAAAGTAAATATAGGAGCCACCTGGGTGGCTCAGTTGGTTGAGCATCTGACTTCAGCTCAGGTCATGATCTCATGGTTCGTGGGTTCAGGCCCTGCATCAGGCTCTATCCTGACGGTTTGCTCAGAGCCTGGAGTGTGCTTCGCATTCTGATTCTGTGTCTCTTTCTCTCTTTGTCTCTACTCCATTCGTGGTCTGTCTCTCTCTCTCTCTGTCTCTCAATAATAGATAAATATGAAAAAAAAAACTTTTTTAAAGAATTAAAAAAATAAACTAAACACGAACTGATATTAACTCAGACAGAGTTGGACAATAAGGGACTATTAGATACAAGCTACCTATGAAGAGAAACCCCCACTGCACTATTATAATCCCAGTCCCAAATTTAGAGCCTGGAACACAAAAGGAGCTCACTAATTTTGGAGTTTGAAGAATGTATATATTAGATCTTAAAAATATGACTGCTTCTGAAAAGAGAGAGAGACAAATCAAAAAACAAGGCTCAACTATAGAGAACAAACTGGTGGTTACCAGATGGGAGGTGGGTGGGGGGATGGGTAAAATGGGTGATGGTGATTAAAAAGTATAGTTATGATGAGCACTAATATACAGAATTGTTGATTCACTATATTGTACGCCTGAAACTAATGTAATAAATGTATGTTCATTTGACTGGAATTAAAATTAAAAATGTTTTTAAAAACTAAATAAAATGATAAAGTAGAAGAAATAAAAGAAATACAACTGTTTTCAGATTTGGGGGAAAAATCTGACTGTATTTGATTGAGCTAGTAAATCTACATAATTTTTAAATGTAATTTAAATTTCCTTTGTTTCTTCTTCACAGTGTGCCAGAAAACTCTTTGGTTAACCCATCAACAACTCTAGGTCACTATGATATCCTCTTATTTTGTTTTAACTCACCAATAGATTGGAATAATTACTTTCTCTTCTTAAAGTCAGTTAGAATAGGTGACTGAAATGAAGTTTCAGAGAAGTCTACACTTTTGGAGATGTTACTGGGTGTATACAAGTAACTCATTAAGGCCTTAGGGCCTTAACGTAAGGGTGAGACATTGGTTGATGACATTTGGCTAAAGGCTGATATAATGAGGAATAGAGAGCCCAAATATGGAACCTGTGAGCAGTGGTCTCCAAAGTGACGAACACATGCCAATCTGGTGGAATATAAAAGAAAATAGTAGAGCTTCTACTGGTATTTGGCTTTTAAATAAAAACACAAAAATCAAATAAACTATACTAATACCTGACACAGGGATAGACACCAGCATTTACACCCAGTCCCTGCATCAAGGATTACACAGCACAAATTCTCTGCAAGATATTCTAACATAGGAATGGGAGTCTAATTTCAAACCTTAATATAAAGCTACAGTCATCAAAACAGTATGCTCCTGGCATAAGGATAGACACATAAATCAATGTAATTGCACTGAGGATCCAGAAATAAACCCTTACACTTAAGACCAATTGATTTTCACCAAGAGTACCAAGGTTGTTCAACAGAGAAAGAACGGTCCTTCAACAAATGGAGCTAATTCATCTGCATATCCACAGGCAGAAAGATGAAACTGACCTGCTTCTCCCATACCACACAAAAATTAACTCCAAGTGGATCACAGAACTAAATGTGAGAGCTAAAATTATAAAATTTTTAGAAGAAATAGAAGAGTAAATCTTCTTAGGTATTAGACCAAAAGAATGACCACAAAATACATAAATTAGATATAATCAGAGGTAAAAACTTTGTTTCAAAAGGACACTATCAAGGACAGATAATCCATGAATCAGAGAAAATATTAACAAACCATGTATCTGATAAGAGATTTGTACCTAGCCTATATAAAGAATTCTTATGTCTCCATAACAAAAAGGCAACCTAATTCAACAATTAATTCAGTTTTCTGAATAAACATTTCTCTAAAACATTTATACAAATGACCAATAAGCACATGAAAAGATGCTCAACATCATAAGCTATTAGGGATTTGTAAATGAAAACAACATTGAGAAATAACTTCACACCAACCACGTTGTTCCGTAATAAAAAAAAGACAGATAATAGCAATGTTGGTGAGAATGTGGAGGAATTGGAACTTTCACACATTTGGTGAAAAGGAGGTATGATGGAGTCACTTAGGAAAACAGTTTGGCAGTTTCTCAAAAAGTTAAACAAAGAGCTACCATGTGTCCTAGAAATTTCAATAATATGTATATACCTAAAAGAAATGAAAACGTAGGTCTCACAAAAATTTAAACATGAATGTTCACAACAAGTGTACTGTTCAAAATAATCCAAAGTAGAAACAACCTATATGCCCAGTTACTGAGGAATAAATTATGGTGTATCTATGCAATGGAATATTAGCTAGCCATACAAAAGTACATTTTTTGTTATTTATTCATAAATAATACACAAACTTATTTGCTGTTTTCAGAGGAAGTTTAGTCATACTGCAAGTTGATAAACTATGAATACCTAAAAATATATAAATATCCACTCAAAATAAATTTTAGTGAATTAAGTCTTAATATGTTTATACTTAAAAATCATAAGCCTATTAAGTCAAGGTCATAATCAACACGAAGTGACCAGAAACACTACACGGGGCACACCTGACGGCCACCAACAGGCCTCCCTCCTCCAGGAGCTCTGCTGGGGAGATGGGTCATCTGGTGCCCAAAGAAGGTTGTGATAAAGCGCTGAGGTCAAACACTGAGCAATATAGGAGACCGGACATGAAGGATGGAAGTTCTAGGTTCTGGAGAGCTTGGTTAATCCGCTTATTGGAGAAGGAAAAGAAAAGAGCACAGGCAGAAGCCTCAGAAGCATTTGGAACCAGAGGCGTCACAGCCTCTGACCTACCTGTTAGCCGCTCTGGTGGTCAAATGTGCACAACTGCCCTGGGAAGCCGCAGGCCAGGGAGCAAAGAGCTGCTCCCGCTGAGCCAGGTCCCCCTGACTCCGAGAGTCCCTACCTCCAGCTGACAAAGGTTTGTTCTCCATGGAGCCCATGGAGGCTGTGTGTGACGTCTCAAACATCCCAGCATATTCGGGAGAACTGCGCATTTACAAAGAAAATAGTAAAGAACCAGAGACATTTGCGATGTGCCGTAAAGGTACACTTTCGTGTGACGTGTCATTTCAGCTCCAGAGGCCACGTGGGCAAGGCCTCCTGCCCGGGACTCCATTCCAGACAAAGGCACCAGCTCCTCCAGGCGTCCGTGGGAGGGGCAAGGCGAAACTCCTACATCCCGTTAAAAGATCTCACAGCTCGCTGCCAAATGTAGCAGCAATTTTTAGGCATTTCTAAAAAGTAGAAACACTGGGTAGGTTACCCATGCTGGGAAGTAGAGATACGAAGGTCTCTCTCCTGGAAAATACGAATCAGCAATCTTGACTGGCCAACAGGCCGAGGTCAGGCAAGAGAATCCCGGCTCAGCAGAAGGCCTGGGCCTCGGCGCGGAGGCCGGGAGGCAGGGAAAACGCGCGAGCCGCCCGTCTTCAGCCGCCCACAGAGGCGGAGTAATGGCCAACCCGTTCCACACGGACTGCCCCGTGCGTGACATGACCCCGGGGCCACGGTGCTGAGGCCGCCTGCCAGCAGTGAGGCCCACGCTTCGTCACACAATGTTTATGTAGCACCCAGAGGGCTGCCCCTTAAGACTCCGCAGGCTGTCCCGAGCGTCCGGCGTCCGGCCACGCCGCCCCTG
>NW_027529173.1:3669493-3671112 GCF_008692635.1 Crocuta crocuta
GGACGCCCGCTACGCCTGCAAGCCTCGTCCACGGGGACGCCGCGCCTCGCCCGGCCGCTCGCGTCTCTCACCACCCACCTCAGATGCAAAAGCCCTTCGCAACCTGACTTCTAGAGAGACTGTCAAGAAGGCGTTTCTTCTTCACAGCCAAGCTTCTTCGTCCCGGCAGTTGCGTCTTGGGAAAAGGTAAAGCGTTCCTTCGCCTGTCAACACTGTGTTCGTCACATCCTCGAACCTGGTTCTTGTAAAATCCTGGCTGTCTCGCTGGGCCCACGGGTCACGCATACGGGGAGTTACACCGCTCCCTGGAATCCACACAGACGCGCTCGGCCGGGTCTCCACTCCCGGAACTGCAGGAAGAGCCGCCGCTGAGCAGCCGCGCAAGTTTCCAGCCGTCAAACACGTGGCTTCCGACGGCGCAAGCTCCTCCTCCTCAGGCTGAAGCGCACGCTGCGCGGCCCCTGTGACGTTTTGCTGCCCTGTTCTCTAAAATGTGATAAAATCCGACTTCCTCCAACACATTTTACTCTGCCCAGTTCAGCACAGGAAACAAATAGGGCCTCTGACACATCCTTGTCCAAGTCCAGGTTACGCGTTTGTGGCCCAACTGGTACTCAAAAGATTTCCGGTCCGCACGGCACCTGCCAGGTGGTGAGGAAGTAGGTTCTGTCTTCGTTGCGCAGGATCCACCAGTACCTGCGGCCAGAACCGAAGCCCCTCTGTGCAGCAACAGCTGAGGCCACCCCACAGTGCGGCTCCAAGGTGCGCTGCAGCTGTGCCTGCGGTACTAGCTCTCAGTCCTTCTCCGCCACGGCCTCACGGAGGTCGCCACAGAGAGCACTTTCTCCTTGATGGGTTAAAGGCCTCCAGGTGGTCAGAAGGTACAACCTTTCAGTCATGTAATGTACAGCATGGCCAATATGGTGTAATAATACTGTATTATGTATTTTAAAAATGTAATAAAGCATTGATGCGTGCTACAGCATGGATCCACCCTTGAAAACATACTCAGTGGAAGAGGACAGCCACAAAAGACCATGTATTGTACAATGCCATTTACATAAAATGTCCTCAATAGATACATTTTCCTTTATGGAGACAGAAAGTAGATTCATGGTTCCCTGAGAGTAGAGGCGGGGCAGTGGGGAATTACTTCTGACGGGCACAGAGTTTCTTTTGAAGGTGATGAAAATGTTCTAAAGTTGACTGTTGATGGTTGTACAACTGTGTGAATATATTAAAAACTATTGAATTGTACACTGAGGTGACTCAACCATATGATACATGAATTGTATCTCAATAAAGTTGTTAAAAATAACACTGTTTTCCATCATAGTGCCGAATGTTTCTATCCCATTAACCCTCAAGGCACAATTTATTTACAAATAATTTTTATTTCATTTTTATCTCACCTTTCTTAGTTTCTCCTTTTGTGCAAATTCTGTTAACATATAGAATACACGGATATAGTGGTACACTTAATGTAATTTGGAAAGGTGTATTTTTACATCTGGGTATATATCTATATAACGGTTATATACACAAGCACCTGCTAAAATATGTGTATTGTCTGTGATTTTTAAAATTGTAGACCATAAGAGTTGGAGAGTATAATGCTC
>NW_027529173.1:3671143-3691383 GCF_008692635.1 Crocuta crocuta
ATTTTAAAATTTTTAATATTTATTTTTAAAAATTTTAATGTTTTATTTATTTTTGAGAGAGAGAGACAGCGTGAGGAGGGGAGGGGCAGGGAGAGAAGGAGATACAGAATCTGAAACAGGTTCCAGGCTCTGAGCTGTCAGCACAGAGCCCGACAGGTGACTCGAACCCACTAACCGAGAGATCATGACCTGAGCGGAAGTCGTTCGCACCGCTTAACCGACTGAGCCACCCAGGCGCCCCAATGTTTATTTTTGAGAGAGCACGCGCAAGGGGGAGAGGGGCCAGAAAGAGGGAAACAGGATCAGATTGGAAGGTTCCAGTAGGGAGAACAGAGCCCACGGTGGGTGGGGGTGGGGGTGGGGGCTCGAATTCAGAATCCTTGAGATCATGACCTTACCCAAAATCAAGAGTCAGTAGCCTAACTGCTGAGCCACCCAGGCCCAGGAAAATTGGTCAGTAAAGTGCTCCTTTTTAAAGTAAATTTTGATAAGGTAGAGGGTACCTTTCCACATCGGGCTCCATGCTGACATTATGGAGCCTACTTGGGATTCTCTCTTTCCCTCTCTCTCTGCCCCTCCCCCCAAAAATAAATTTTAAAAATTAAAAAAGAAAAAACTGAGTACCTTTAACCAACATGTGAGACTGTTTATCATTCCCCATTTCCCATAGCAATGGGCAGTATTTGAATTCTAATGTGTGAGAGCGGCACCCAGTCCGGGAGAAGCTGGAATAACAAACTTCTCAACAGCAACAGGAAGCACTCACTATTTCTATACTAACCTTCCAGTTCCTAGTGGTGGCCCCTTGTAGCAGAGGTCAGGATCCAGGTAGATAAATTACTGCTCCCATGTACTCACTGGTTTCTTCCAGTGAGGGCACATCAGTCTCACTCCCTTCTTCTCAGGATCTTCTCATTCCAAACAAGAGTCTTTGCTTAGCATATTATTCATGCCATCAAACAATATACAAAAAAGGCACAAAGGAAAGGTAAAAATTTATATGTCAAATATTATACTCATTTTCAAATCATGAGGAGTCTATAAACAATATGACTCAGAAGGCAGTGCTGTGGGAAGCTGAACACCACAAAAGCTTTCAGGTAAAAAGCATCACTAGCAGAATCAGAGGGAATTGGTTTCAAGTGTAACCAGCATTTATATGTGTGTGCAGAGTGGGTGTGTATGGTATGTGGTTAAACCACGATTCTGGATTGAGGCTTAAAGGTTTATTTTAATCCTATAAAACTAAACCTATCTAAAAACATTGTTCCTGAACTGAGTAGAATGTTGATAAAGTTACTATGTATATGAAGATTATGTAAATTGTTTCCAGTGAATTTATAGATACCCTCAGATATAAAAGTTTCAAGGGGGAAATAATTACTAATGTAGTTGCATGATGCATTTATATCTGTGGTTGTTTTGGAAATGTTTAAGATCCAGCAACTTTGGAGTGCTCTTCAAAAATGGCCATTTTAAATCAGTGGGCATTTTACTCTGCTACAGAATACAAAAGAAACCACATTTGAATTTTGAAATTAAATAAGTAGCTAGTCCATAATGAGTAATTTCTTTCACAATAAAAAAGTAAAGGAAACAAGTTGTATTTTTGTTCCTTTATTTGCTTTTTAGCTTCTACATTTTTACAATTGCCTGTGGAAAAAATATCAAGAGAATAGATTGAAATCATTTTAATTGCATAACAGCCCAGGGGGAGATGGAATTGTGCAATAGCCTAGACTAGCACCCTCTGCCTGGTTGCTAGCCAATGAACAGTGCAGCGTGAACAATGGAGCGCTGGTCTAGGAATAATAGCCTGAAGATAAAGGGAGAAAAATAGAGGTTTCGTTTGACTATGATGAATCTCTTGAGCATTTCCTTTATTCCTCCCCTTTGATAATTAGAGTCCAAATATAAAACAAATCATAATGAGAGGGATGACAAGCAATATAAATCATTGCTATTTAAGACACAAGAATTAGATGGATTTATCTTGAATAAGTGTTCTTAGCCTAGGTTCTCTGAAGAATTCTGGTGGATACAAAACCCTTGACATTGTGTGCAAAGTTCCTTGAGTATGTGTATCTGTGAATTTTATGGAGATGTAGTCTGTAGCTTTCATCAAAGAGGTCCTTAAAAAATGTTACAAATCCCAGCTCTAAGAAAAAAATGCAATAGTGGCTTTAATAATTTTCCACTAATTACAACCTTTAGGTTTCTCTATTAATAAACCAGGTTTTCTTTCTAAAGTTTATTTATTTATTTGGAGGGGGCAGAGAGAGGGGGAGAGAGAGAGAGAGAGAGAGAGAGAGAGAGAGAGAATCCCAAGCAGTCTGTGCACTGTGAGTGTGTGGCCCAACACGGGGCTTGTGAGATGATGACCTGAGTCAAAATCAATAGTTGGATGCTTAACCGAGTCACACAGGCACCCTAATAAACCAGTTTTAATGACAGTATGTCCTGAGTGGGTTAAAAAAAAGCCCATATATTTAAACATATAATAAGGTGGTCAAGTAAGTAGGGTGAGACTCCTGCAGAATTATGCATTTAAGTTTTATACCTTCACCTCTCATCCTGAGAAAACATTTTACTGAACTCAACATTAGGAGAATCCCCATATTTCACTACTACTCTCCAGATCCAGTTGCTTCTGTGCAAATTATCAAGCATGTCAAGCTCTAGAAAATGTGTGAATTTATGTTGATTTCACCATCTCCCAAAGTATGCATGCATCAAAGGCAAGGTATTCCAATTTCTTTTGTCACTGGACTAGAAGCCAATTACTGGTAGCTCCCTGCTAAAATGTTTGGCAAAAAAAGAAAAAGAAAAAGAAAAGAAAGAAAGAAAGAAAGAAAGAAAGAAAGAAAGAAAGAAAGAAAGAAAGAAAGAAAGAAAGAAAGAAAGAAAAAGAGAATATTGTTTCACCTGTATTCCTTCTGGCATTTAACCACAAGTGTCCTCCTCAAACAGAAAACTTTCCTCTAAAAATAGAAGAGTGTTTGAGGAAACACATGGCTCAACCTGTAGCCTGTAAGAAAACTTATTGGGGTGCCTGGGTGGCTCAGTCGGGTAAGCATCCAACTTCAGCTCGGTCATGATCTCACTGTTTGTGAGTTCAAGCCCCATGTTGGACTCTGTGCTGACGACCAGAGCCTGGATCCTGCTTCGCATTCTGGGTCTACCCTCTCTCTCTGCCTCTCCCCTACTTGCGCTCTGTCTCACTCTCTCTCAAAAATAAATAAATGTTAAAAAAATTTTAAAAGAGAAAACTTATAAACACTTGTCTCTATAAATTGGAGTGGAATATTGTTGTTTCCTCAACAGTAAGACCTTTAATAATAATCTTAGGATACGTTTACTAAGACAAACACAATACACCTCAAAATACTTTAAGTTTTGAAAAGAATGACTTTGTAAGTATTTCCTCAAACTTAAAAATATATATCACAAAAAAGGCATTGTAATTTGAACAATTCTGTGATTATTTCTTGACTTTGGTGTTATTTAATGAATTAATATGTTCATTCATTCACTATATTAAGAGTCTATTAAATGTTGGACATCATATCAGCAACTGGAAGATACAGTGATGAACAAAATAGATACAGTCACTACCCTGTAGAACTTATAGTCTAGTGAGGAGGACAAATATTCATCAGCTATACACAAAAAATATAAAGAAGCAACTGAGTTAAGGGCTATAAGAGAGTCAAGATAAGCTTCTCCAAGGAAAGGATGTTTAGGCCAAAAGAAGAAGAATGAGAAGGATTAAAGTTGACCGAAAGGAAGAAGGATATTCCATATGGAGAGCACAGCATGTTGAGAGTGGGTCTGGTGGTGGGGCACCTGGTAGTTACCCTGAAACAGGTAAAAGTCAGCATGGATATTTATAATGAGAGGAGGCTGCAGGAGCACATAGAGCGAGATTGTACAGAATTTGCATCCTCTCTAAAGAGGCTGAATCTTAATCCTAAAAGCAATGGCAAGTCACTGAGTAGTTTTAACTTCCCAAGAGTTTGGGCCTGGGATTGGACATTTAGTGGAGTTGATAAAAACAAATTCATTTTTTGAAATGATCATTCCAGCAGAATAATTCATATTTTATGTAAGGTGGATAACTTAATATTAATGCTTTTTGCTAAGCAAACCAAATAAAGTTATTAAATAGAGTATGAGACTCAGGTTTGTACTCTAACCCTATCATTTTATGAGTGTGAAAGTTAGGGGAAATTTACTTAACCACTCAGAGCATTTTTATTAAATGAAATAATAATGTGTACCTGATGGGTATTTTTTTCATTAAGAGTAAATGGTGTATCTGCAAAATGACTGATCAGAATTGTTACTTAAACCTAAATGTTACATATTTTTCTGTATAGGACAAGGCAATTAATCGTTAATAAGATGCCATTATTACCAATGATTTATTTATTATGTATTTATATTTTTAATGTTTATTTACTTTTGAGACAGACAGAGAGGTGTGAGCAGGGGAGGGGCAGAGAGAGAGGGAGACACAGAATCTGAAGCAGACTCCAGGTTCTGAGCTGTCAGCAAAGAGCCTGATAGGGAGCTTGAACTCATGAACTATGAGATCATGACCTGAGCCAAAGTCCGGTGCTTAACCGACTGAGCCACCCAGGCACCCTGCATTTGTTAATATTCTAATAAGAAGGTCTTTCTATTTTTAGCTTGAAATAACAAACTTAAACTAGTTAGTACTTAAATTGGTACAATGATCATATTGCCTGTGGTAAGAATTTTTTCAGTGTTTGCATGAGAAATGACTATTTTCATAGATTTTAAAAGCTAAATGATAATGATTCTCAATTTCAAAAAGTTTTCCCAGTTGTCTTCTTACAACCACTCCTCAATAATTCCATCTTCCCTGAGATTGTCCTATTTGTTACACTGCATTGCATTTAAAATATTTATTGATCTGCATTGATCCATTCCTACCTCCATGAGCATAGATCAATAGATTCTTTTTAAAATCCAAAAGAAGAGACACTTGGGTGGCTCAGTCGATGAGGTGTCTGACTCTTGATTTTGGCTTTTAAAATCTGTTGTGGATTCAAGCCCCACAGCTGGCTCTGCACTGGCCATGCAGAGCCTGGGTGGGATTCTCTCTCTCTGCCCCTCCCATGCTCACAGGCTCTGTCTGTCTCTCTGTCTCTCTCAAACAATAAATAAATAAGCGTTAAGGGGAGCCTGGGTGGCTTAGTCGGTTAAGCGTCCGACTTTCGCTTAGGTCATGATCTCGCGGTTCGTGGGTTCGAGCCCCGCGTCGGGCTCTGTGCTGACTGCCAGCTCAGAACCTGGAGCCTGTTTCAGTCTGTGACTCCCTCTCTCTCTGACCCTCCCCTGCTCACGTTGTCTCTCTCTCCTAGAAATAAATAAAACATTAAAAAAATTTAAAAAAATAAAAATAAATAAATAAGCATTAAGAAATCAAAAGAGGGATATAGTTATAACCTAGTATTAGCAAAAGAACGTTGTAATATCTAAAAAGAACAAATACATAATATAATACTTAAAGATAATGCTTAAAATTTTAGTTTAAGATCCTATCTGGTATTATTTGGTTTTAGTATAACAGATTTAATTCTGAATAGAATGACCCGAGACAGTGTAAATTTCACTGAAATAAATTCCTGGCTTACATGAATGAACATCAATTTAAAAATTATTTTAGGGGCACCTGGCTGTCTTAGTCGGTTAAGTATCCGACTTTGGCTCAGGTCATGATCTCACAGTTCACGGTGAGTTTGAGTCCCGTGTTGGGCTCTGTGCTGACAGCTCAGAGCCTGGAGCCTATTTCAGATTTGGTGTCTCCTTCTCTCTCTTCCCCTTCCCCGCTCATGCTCTGTCTCTCTCTCTTTCTCAAAAATAAATAAACAAAAAAACATTAAAAATATTAAACTTATTTTATCTCTCTGAAAAGTATTCAAAAATATTATCATGCATATTTATGCACATGTTATTTATTAGTAATTTATCAAAATTACTATTGAGACTGATTTTGATTAAGTAAATCTGAAAATGTACAATAAAGATAAACAAGACACTTTAAAGTGCTTATATTCAATTATTGCTGAACTTACTATATTTGACTTATTACATGTCAATAAACACAATATCTAGTGTTAATGGTGTGATTTTTCATCTGCTTGGCTCTTCAGCAAAAAATAAATAAATCTTATCTTTTCACAGCTTGCTCATAATTTGTCCATAACTTAGAAAAGCTAAAATAGTTATTATTATTAGATGGCGAATCTTTTATTAATTATACCTGGAAACTTTTAACCATGCTTCTTAGAATGTGGGGTTTGAAGTAAGGTCAGTGAAGGAGGTCACACTAGATGAGAGAGAAGAAGAAAACTGAAAGTGTATTGTTAACCATCCTTAGGAGTTTTAACTTCATTTGGAAGGCAGCAAGTACCCCTTGGCATGTTTTAGAAGGTGATAGAGAATGATTCTTTTGCATTTATGGATAACTTAATATTTCATTTTAGTTGAGCGGAAATTAAAATACTGGTTGTTGGCAGAGCTGATAAGTCATGACCAGTAGGCCACTGGCTGAGCCACCAATCCTTCCTCTGCCTGCCCAATTGTCCTGGAGTCTATTGAACATTTGTTTGGGTTGGTATGAGTTTGCCTTCTGTTTGGTGAAGATAAAAGGGATTCTGGGGGGATATGAGAGAAAAGATAGGACAAGATGAGGAATGCAGAGGAGAGAACAATTCTGCTCTTTGGCCCCACTGAATAGCTATTTGAGCTTCAGGAGCCCAAGCCTTCCAGTAAACGTGAAAGACCTGTTTTTGTATGAGATTTAAAGCCCAAGCACTGTTCTGCTGGGCCTCCTGTGGTAAAATGGGTCATAATGTGTGAAAGAGGACATTTTCTCATTTCTGGCAGAAGAAATCATTGAAGAAATGATTGAATTTATTGAAGACTAAAGGGAATGGAGGGCCACTTAGAATTCTGATTATTGTAGAGCTTTGAAAACTTTGGAGGCAACAACCAAAGCGTGGCCGGTGGTGGTGAGCATCACAGATCATGGCAGGAGTTGGTGGTTCTCAAGTAAGCATGGACTCATTTCTGAACACATTAATACTGCAGTGGCATGGAATCAGGCTCTTGTCCCAGAGTTATGGAGTTGGGGGTTATCACAATAGCAGAAGGTGGGTGATTGATGCAAATGTGACCTAATTTTAATCACTGGCCAGATACATGGATTATAAATGAATCCAATGAATCAGATAATTAGAGACAAGCAGGAGACTCTATAGTAAGCTGGTTGACACAGCTGGGTGGTCAGACCCAGAACTGCAATGACCGGTTGAAGAGAGGAAGAAGGACCTATGAGATATTTAGAAGACAGAACCAGCATAATAGGATGAATCAGGAAAATGCTCCCTACTTGAGGGAATTGGGGAGCAATGATGAAGAGCATGGTCTCTGAAATCACACTGCTGTGGATTTATCACTCAATAGCTGTATGAAAGGCAAATTACTTGACTTGTTGAAATCTCAGTTCCCCCCCAGTTTGAATTTGTAAATTTTGAATAACAGTAGTATCTACTGCTAGTATCTAATAGAGATGCTTCTCAAAGTAAAATGAGATGAACCACTTAAAATATTTAGCACAGTGCTAGGCACATTCTAGGCAGTTAGAACATATGAAAAATTATTACCAAACTTGCAGAAAGTATTCAGATTATGAGTAAACCAAATTGTCAATTTTAGGAAATTCTATTTATACTCAAATTTGAAGTGCATATGTACAATTGGCTAATATTCACCACTGAGCAGTAGTAAAATGTGCTACATAGACTTTTTCTCTATTCCATGTGCTCTTTCTTATTATTCACTCAAGTGGCTTTCCTTGTTAGGGAATATAATTGTTCACTTAGTTCATCAAAGTGCAATTTATGTGCATTTAACTCCCAGGCATGAATGCTCATTCTGTTAGATGAACAGATGTATCATCATTGATACTATCACCAATAGGCTGATTGTTAATGGGTTAATATTCTGAATATTTAGTCACCTTTAGGCTTTGCTTATGCATGCATTTTTCCTTAAGAATATGTTTATAAGTGTGTATCAACATATGTGTGTATATATATCTGTACATATGTGTGTACATTTGTTACATATGTGCATGTATGTATGTATATAAATATATGAAAATAATGGCTTGCAAGTGAGATTATAAAATTGCTTTCAAGATTTCAAATAATTAAGTAGATGCAAAAGTAATATGAGATGAAAAATTGACAAACTGTTGTCACAAATAATAAAAATCCTTCTTCCCTGATATTTCTCAGGAGATAGCTCTGTGTCTAGCAGGGTCCTGGCAGAACCATGAATTAAGTCTTGGGATAGAGAAAGGAATAGAATCACAGGGCAAGGAAGGTGCCCTATTACTTGCATGATATAATTCCTGAAATTCCCCTATTTGTTTCTAAAACTATGAGAGAGAAGAATGGGTCTCTTTTGTTCACCATTAGATGCCCCAGTCACAGGGCTCAATAAATATTTGTTGCATTAAGCTATAGTATTTGGAGTTCCCAAAACTCTGACTATATTTTAAAATTGTAATCTAGCTCTTAAAAGAACAGAAGTAATTTAACCCATCTTACCAATGGAAAAATTGTTCTCTAATATGAAAGTGACTTGCTCATGATATATAGCAATTAAGTATCTGGAACTGAAAACAAAAAGATCCGGCATTCTTTTTTGGGAGTGTTTGTAACAACTACATTATTTTCTTAATAATATTTCAAATTATACACATATACCTGTGTGTGTGTGTGTGTGTGTGTGTGTGTGTGTGTGTGACAGAGGGGGGGCGGAGAGAGAGAGAGAGACAGAGAGAGACAGAGAGAGCCAGGGGAACAGAAAGGAGACAGTGTATTTTAACTTTAATCTACATTGATTTTTTTAAAGTGATTTTATGGGAGTTTCTGTGTTCTGGAAGTTTTCATTGTCCAGTGAGTGACCATACTAGCTGGGATTGTCCATGGAGACATCAGCTGACCTATACCCCTGACCTCCATCTGTACTCTCATTCCTAGAATCTTACCTTCCAGTACCCCACTCTTAGCTGAAAGCTCTCCTTATTCAAGGTCTTTCACCCCTTGTCTCCCATTACTGCAGCTTGAGGACCTCATTGTGACTTCTCTTCCCTGCATCACTCTTCTGGCTTTATTTCTCCCCATTTCTAGCATAAACTCTGTTATCACTTCCAGCACTCAAAATACCGGTGTTTTTTCAGGGTCTTTCCCCAGATCAGTAACCTTCTCATCAGTCTCACTGTTTGTTTTCTTTATTTTTAATGTCACAGACTGCTGCTAGAGAAAGCCACACAGAAACAGCAGTGGGTGCCCTTCATTAAAAATTCAGTCTTAAGCCTGAGCTGCCCTCTCAAGTCAGCCGGACAATCTGTCTATATGTCCCAAGTCCCCTTCCTCCCTCTTTCCCCTTAGCAGCCCTTCCAAATCCCCATCATTCTCTGTAAACCCTTGACCCCACTCAGCAAATGACCTCACCTTGTACTTCACAAAGGAAATAGAGGCCAAGAGACAGCAACTCCCTCCACTTCCTGCCCCCTCCTCTACATTCTTATCAGCACCCACATCCATCCTTACCTCTTTTCCTCATTTTTCAGTTGAAGCAATGTCTCTCCTCTTAGCCAAGGCTAATCCCACCACCTGTGATCTGGATTCCATCCCCTCCCGCTCCCTCGGGGACATGCTCTATCAATCATCCATGCTTCTGTATCTTCAGCCTCTCTTGCTGTACTGGCTCTCTTCCTTCTACGCACAAAAATGTTCTCTCTGCTTCCAACTCAAATACACACGCGCGCGTACACACACACACACACACACACATACTCCTTTCCACACTCCCATCCTCTTCAAGTTACTGCCAGAACTTTCTCTTTTCTTTCTCAGCCAAGCTTCTTAAAAAAGAAAATTTCCTCTGACTTTAAAAGGAGCACATGCTCATTTTAGAATATTTGGAGAATAACAATCTTCAAAGAAGAAAATAATAATTGCTCATTATATATACCACCCAAGGATGACAACTGTTAATATTTTGGTTTTTTTTTTTTTGTAGTTTTATTTTTCTCTCCATATAAAAAAACTGGGTATCATACTGCATAAAGTTCTGCATCTTTTTTTTTTTTTTCACTTACTGCGGCCATTTTTCCAGTCTTAAATACCCTTCATAAACATTCTGTTAGTGGTTGTTTATTATTGCATTATAAGTGTAACAATTTAAATACCTTCTTTATTAGACTATTAGACCATTTTCAATTTTTTCCTTCTATAAATAATCATAAACATCCTTCCTGAAGACAAATACATACTTTTTCTCACCTCCTACTCACTACTCTGCCTAGGACAATCCGTCTTCTACCTCCTTCAGTTGAGATTTCTCTCATTAAAGTTACCAATGACTCTTTACCAATGTTAAAGAGACTTTGCTGGTTTATCTCACTGAGCTTCTTTGAGATACATGACATTGTAAGCAATTATTTCCTGGAAATAATCTTCAGCTCTGGCTTCCAAGAACAACGTCCCTACCTACATCCCATCCTTCTAGGCCTTCCCTATCATCCCCTTTCCACCTTCTTCTTCCTGGTCTTGCCTTGAAAAATTGGCTTCACTGGAGCTCCATCCCCAGCCCTTGGCTCTATTTCTACACTTTGTTCCTGGGGGTAACCAGTGACTCATCCTTCATTCAAAATGCTGCTGGTTTCCAACCTGTACGCCCAGCCTGGCTTATCCCCCCTGGGGAGGACTTTCTACCATTTAGTCAAGCTTTCTGAATTTTTTTTTCCTTTTCTAAGCTCTTATGAATCCTAAACCTAACTCTATCATGGTGTGTATTGCTTTTAATTTAAACTGTTGGTGACTTGCCCTTCTCTTTCCAGGGACTCTCGAGCTCAGTACCAGTGACCTGTGGGCCAGACAACTCTTTGCTATGGGGGTCTGTCCTATGTTTGCAGGGTGTTTAGCATCTTTCATCTCTATCAAGAAGATGTCATTAGCAATCCACCAAAGATGTGATCATCAAAAGTTTCTGATGATTTTGTCAAATTCCCCTGATTACAAAATCCCCCCAAGTTGCAAACCACTGTGGTAACCTGGGAGTTTTGCAAGTGTAGGATCTCTGTATTCATCACTTTTTGTCCATTCCAGTGTCCAGTATATAAATGATGCCAGAGGAAAATAAAAATTAATAGGAAAAGGTTGTTGATTTTACAAAATTATTCAATTTTTATTGTCAACCATCAAGCAAATGTTATAGTAGTAACAAGTTTCCTTGACACATGATAAGTTTTAAAAATCAACAAAGTCCTCAAACTCAAGGAGCTTACAAGTTTGGAGGAAATACGTGAGTCAGACGTACAATCAGCATGCATATGGGAAACTTAATTATACAAACAAAATGGTTTAGGTTTGCTGTGGAGGTTTGGACATTTTATTACTGCTCTAGGACAAGAAAGTAAAAAAGGAAAACTTTCAGAGGAGCTAGAGCCTTTCTCACATGTGAACAAAAGACCTGACTGGCACAAAAGCAAGAGAGATGGGGCATTGCCCAGTCATATGGGAAACACTGGGGACAGTTTTCAAACAGATGGGTCAGGATCTAGGTCTTTAAGGATCCAAGTCTGCCCACACATAAATCAGATTATTTCTTTCAACTATAGGTTTAATTTAGCTACTAAATACAGGTTCATGTTTTGTTTCAGTAAAATATGTTATAATGCCTACAATGTTTTCAATCAATTTAATTTAGATATAAACGTGGATATATGTGTTCAGTTAATCACTGGAATACAAGATGTAGACATATTTAGATAAGGAGATGTGAGCAAATGGCTGTTCTCCAATAGCAGCAACGTGCTCTCCCGGTTGTTCTCAATGGTAGCAAATTTTGCTCCCCAAAGGGTATTTGACAATGTTGAGGCACTTTCTTTCAGTTGTCCCAACTAGTAAGAAGGTAGGGAAGTGTGCCATTGGTATGTAATAGGTAGAGATGAGAGATACTGCTGAAATACTAAAATGCACAGGAGAGCCCCACACATCAAAGAATGATCGGGCTGACATTTTGGAATGTCAGTAGTGCCAAGATTGGAAGATCCTCATGCTTATGGATCCACAACACCAATTAGCATGTTAAAGTATCTAGTCTCCTGCAGATAGATAGATAGAGAGAGATTTAAATTTAAATTTAATTTAAAATTTATTCATTTATTTAATAACTTTAAACACAAGATCTCACTAGATTATTTTATCATGAACCCTGACAATATATTAGATATTTTGGTTAAAACATTAGATTAAAATTAAAATATATTACTAAAAGTAATTTTACCCATTTCTTTTTATTTTTTTAATGTGACTACTATAAAACATAAAATCACTTCTGTGGCTTGCATTATATTTGTTGAACAACATGTCTATTTCCTCATACCAATAAAAAAAAGTATTCCACTTCCTACAAAATGTTGAAAATATTTATTAACTAGTAGTAATTGATATTTTACTCTTTTCCTCCCCAATCTTAATTTATTATAATGTAGCTTAGTAATTAGTTGTTGGCCATAGGTAAGCTATATGGGCTTTTAAAAAAAATTATTATACAATCTGTATATATGCAAGAGAATAGCTTCCCTGATGCTCAGATGTTTAAAGACAGATTTAGTGTTTCAGTAGCTATTGAAATCACTGATATGTTTAGACTTTGAGCAAATTCTTGACTGTATAATTGCTACAAATCCTATTTTTCTCCTATTTTCAAAGTAAGTAAAAGGAATAGAATATCAAATTTGAAGTAGATGAGAAAGTCATTGGAGAATATCCATTTATCACCCACAGATGTGGCTTTGGGTGCGAATGAGAATGTGTCAGTCATTCAAGGAGAATCTAGACCTACAAACAGTTACCTAGTTAGAATCACAGTTTTGGAGGAAAAATGGATGGCAATAGAGTTTTATGTAGTATGGAGAATTCTGAGATAATGCTGAATTCTAAAGTCATAAAAGGCAAGGCAGGGCCCACAATACTTCTAGTATTCCTAACCAAGGGAAGCCCAAAAGCTTCCCAAATCAACAGCTACGGAGGAAGAAGAATGTGAACAAAAGTAAGAACAGCAAAGGATCTGGGTCTTTGTGAACCTGAGACTCCTTTTCTGTGTGTGGCCAGTAAAATTTTGCTAAGGCTGTGCTTGCAGGCAGGGCAGGGCACACGTGTGTCACTGGGTCCTAATTTGAGCATGGACACTCCTGGGATCTCGAGAGGATTTAACGGATGACACTCGCATGATAGCAGGGAAAGCTTCTAGTTCTGAAGGGCTGTTTTTGATATTGTTTCTCTCTCAGTCACCCTCCTCCCCCAGCCCAGGAGTGGTAGGGATGCCACATTAGTCAAGGCAGGACAAGGTCAGGGCTTGGCCTAGGATCTGGTTGTGGGAATACGCAAAAGGAAGTGGCTAAAATTAGTAATGGACTGAATGTGTGCCAGTGTTGTGGAGAGAGGGGAGTCAATAGAGGAGCACCTTCAGGTCATATTTGTATTGCTCTGTCTGAATGAAAAAATAGGAATATAACATCCCCAGATAAGTGGAGGGGGTGCTGGCAGGGTGGGTCTTACAGTTTTCTTCACCCCCACCCCCCTTTTTCAGACTTGTCTGCTAATTTCATTGTGTTGTTTTCCCCTCAGCTCTTCCTATTTGGAATCCTTTGTAAATATATTTCATGTATTTGCTCACTATGTCTTAAAAATTGAATGATATTGAAAAGATGGAACTGGGAACATACCAGTATGTGCCTCAATGTAGAAAACTGGGCAAGAAATTAAGGACAGAGAAATACTAGAGAAATTCAACATAGATTTGCTCTAACATATCCTTGTCTTTTTAAAGATCAGTTATTAATTTGCACAATTGGACATCTGACAATGGGACTTTCACCCTTACTATAACTTTTTGATGTATTTTATTTAATTTCAAAAATTAATTCTTTGGAAGAACTGTGCATCCTGATATATGAATATACCTGATGGAAATAGGAAGTCAGGGATATAATCACATTACAGCTTACAAAATACCATAACATCTTTAGGTTTTTGGTTTCCTCTGAGCTTCTGTTCAGAAATAAAATATTTTAAGTATTATTTTATACTGAATGAACATTAGAAAATCAGAATTGTGTTTCTTTCATTATGGAAAAAATATGATCTACTCTGGTATATCTGGTTTTCTTTGATTCAATTTAGAGAGTTTTAGGGAAGAATAAAATGAAACAGGTTTTGAAGAAGAGGTCACTGAAACAGATGCTATCTACCACAAAATATTTAATATTTTCATGAATTCTTAAGGCATTTGTCATTTCAAATGGAGTAAGTGTAGGATTCATATAGTATGTGTGGATTTCAAAATAGGTAATTGTCATTCAAATGGAATAAGTTTGGGATTCATATAGAATGTTAGGATTTCAAAAGATGTAACTTTTCTTTACTCTTGTAGCAGGAAGTGCATACCTTACAAACGGATGTTTAAAGTTAGGCAATCGCTTACTAAATGTTAGGGTAAAACCACAGTTTTGGTTGCAAAGGGCAAGATGTGGACAGAGATTTTTGATAAATGTCAGAGTGAAATGTTAATTCTAATTGTTCTGTCGAGTTGTCCTTGATTTGTGACAAGTCTGTTACTATGCAGATTTCCGAGCTGCCACTGCCCATGCAGGGATTTTACCCTGTGAAGTTACCCAGATACACCCTCTTCTCCATCTCACCTCTTTATTCCTAATTAGCTTGTCCCTGGGTTCTCTCAGGGTAGCATTATGGTTGTCCTGAAGTGTTTTTGATTTCGACTCTGACAAATTAAGCCATCCAATGTTTAGCAAAAGCACAAATTTCAGTCACGGAATTGGTAAACCCTTACAGGTGGCATCCCAGACATTCGCTGCCTTTCCTCCTCCCACCCTGTCCCCTTCCCAGAGGTGCTGCAAGCACCAGTGTATCTGTAAACTCACTTAAGGCTTTGGCTTTTGTGTTTTAAGTTCTCATTATGGCCCCGTAGTGTTTTTTCCTTGTAGTAATACTGGTACTAGGGCCACGCAGAGCAATCCAGTCTATCAGAGTGCAATGAAATTTAGCAGGTCTCTGAAAAAGTAGACACTGGAAAATTGGAGAGGAGGAAAGAATCACGGAAAGATAGGTCTGATGCTGGTGCCAACAGTCTGTCTGTCCCTTTTCTTGGGCCAGCAACATTCAGACTAACAACATTCAGAGAATCATGTCTCTGTACTCGCTTCCAAATTGCCTAACATGCAACTTATCAGGAAGGTTTCAACTGCTTTCAGTAGTTGAAATAATAGTAAGACAAAGAAGAAAAGGGGAAGAGGAAAGGCAACCAACACTGAGACTTTCTATGTACCCTTTGAACTGCTGCCTTTTTTCTCCACATTTTCCCTATGGAAGCACAGAAACTAGAGGATTTTGTTCACAGTGACAGAGTAATGAACAGAGCCAGAATTTTAACTCAAGTCTGTCTCCAAGAAACATGCTCCTTTCTTTTTCTACATTCTCTTAGATGGATTTATGGGAAATCATATTTACACAAAATCACAAATCTGTGGGAATCGATAAATCTTTGGATATCTTATGGATATTCCCTATCTATTTCATACATTAAGTAGGCATGTTATTGGGGATACCTTTACCTAAAAATTACCCAGGATTCTGTCTTCCCAAGGTGAGATGACTGTAGTTGATTCTGATTTTAAGAAATCACAATTTTGAGGGGCACCTGGGTGGTTCAGTTGATTAAATGCCCAACTCTTGATTTTGGTTCAAGTCATGATCTCCGGTTTATGGGTTCAAATCCTGCATTGCGCAGAGCTTTCTTGTGATCCTATCTCTCTCTCTCTTTCTCTCTCTCTCTGTTCCTCCCCTGCTTGTGGTGTCTCTCTCTCTCTCAAAATAAATAAATATACTAAAAAAATCACAATTTTCGAACA
This sequence comes from Crocuta crocuta, assembly GCF_008692635.1. Lineage (NCBI taxonomy): Eukaryota > Metazoa > Chordata > Mammalia > Carnivora > Hyaenidae > Crocuta > Crocuta crocuta. The sequence continues at coordinate 3,687,186 of NW_027529173.1, forward strand.
GCATTGCATTTTCTGTTTGGCAAAACATGACATTTGTATACATATTATATATCTAAGAGCTGCTAATAAAATCATTTACTCTTTAGAACCTGACTTCATAAAACTATGTGAAAATACTAATCAGTCGAGTTTCATAGTGCTAATGTATAGTAAACTGTTATTTTTTTAAACAGATGGCATAACAGGATAAATTTCTGTGATAAATAAGAGAACTTAAAAAATGTCTTTTTGGCATGCCAGATCACAGTTGTGTTAAAACACGTGTAGGCATTATTCTCATACATGTCTCAAGTGACTAGAATGATAGGCCAAAGCTAGGAGAAAGTCTCATTCTCTCACAGGGTTGGGTTTTTTGTTTGGTTTGGTTTGGTTTTGTTTTTGCTTTAAAAAACCCCACTATGCCATGTTTCTTTTCAAAAACATTACTACATATTTAGGTTTATTCATCCCGACATAAATTTTGTAGAAACATAAATATAAAAATTATTAAATATTTAAAGGTGTTGTATTTATCTAATTGAAATGTGTTTCAGAAATTAGGGAGATAATGGCATTATAAATGTAGCAGTAAGGACCTCAGTGAATCGTCCCTTCCTCTGTACATGCTCTTCCATGAGCACTAGTCTTAAGAAGTCTACCCCACCAAGTATTCTCCTCCCATAGTGACTCTGACCTTGGACATTTGATGTGGTTTGAGCAATGAGATAATAAATAGCAAGTATGACAGAAGCAGACACTTGGAAAGTGCTTTCCCACTGGGGCGTGCCACTTCTGGTTACTAAGAACCAGTTGTACCTCACAGTACGAGCACCCCAGGATCTGTCCCCTGGAAGATGAGAGACCATGTGGAAAGAGGCCCCAGGCTTCTCAGCCATGCCAGCTTTCCCAGACGACAGGTGAAGGAGGCCGTCCTAGACCATTCAGCCCTAGCTGAGCTGGATTAGAACAGAGGAACCACTAGCTGATCCGCAGATTCATGAGAGAGAATTCATGCTTACGGTTTTAACCACTGTGTTTTAAGCTCATTTGTCACAGAGCAAAAGGTAACCAACTCAATGTTCTTCCTCTAAAAATGTAAAGATAAGTCCAACTAAGTCCTAGAGTGATTGAAAACTGTTACTAACTCACAGAGCTAAGCGGTAGCTTCACTCCTAATCTCATCTTGATAAACGAATTTGCTATCTCTGTTAATTTCAGGGACCAAATTCCAAAATGGCAATCCCACCATCACTAATCTTCATGCAAAAGGCTGCAGGGGACAATAAGGGGTTTCAGGGAGGGTCAGATTAAGACAGTAAAGACAAGACCACTCATTCATAGAACTACTTGTATCTCACAGAATACAAAAGCTTCAAAAACACTCTCCACTTCTCTCTTTCTCTTACACACACACAAACACACACACACACAGACACACACACGGCTGTGGAAGTAGAGGAAACAGTCACACTCCCTAGCTGCTCTAAGACCTCAGAACTTTCAGAACTGTTATCTTTCCAAAAAAGAGACTATTTTTTCAGTGTCAGGGCAAGCTTGCTTGTGACTGTCACCATCATCTGTGAGACTATTTTCTTAAATAGGCGTCTTTTAAGGTATTCTGGCTATTCCAGAAAAACATGGTTTGAAGAATTTTTAGTAACTTGACACAAGGCTAAAACATGTATAGAAAAACACTACAGGATTTTACATTTAGTATGATTTCAATTTTGTAAAAATCCTATGTTTTATATATAAAATAAGCAAAAATAAAACCTTTTAAAAATGTTTACCCATTATAGTAAAGGACTTTATGGATATATGATATTTTTATTTTCTAGTTTTAATCCTCAGTAGTATTAATATATATGTATAAATATATATATATAATATAAAATAAATGCGCATAAGCTGGAAGTCAATGAGAGAATATCTTAACATATAAAATAATATTCTAAGAACCATTTAGAGAAAAGGAATCAAGAAATTTAGATCAAATTATGGATGGTGGACATTCCCAGGAGTGAGTGGGTGTTTGTTACAATAGAAAAAGCATGTACACATGTACAGATTTTGTGTTTACAAATAAATTGATTGATAAATGAAACTGCACACCATATAAGTACTTCTAAATTTTCTAATTATGATCTGCTATACTGATTTTTTTTAATATACGCCTCTTACTTGCATTAAGAATCCCTCATTAAAAACATATCAAATTGCTTCACAGTTTTACTTAGTATTCTACATTACTTCTGTCCCCATCCCACACATCTTTTTCTCTTTTCAGATTCTAATGCACACATAAGGTAAAAAAAAATATTTAAAAGCAACACATTCAATCATTGGAATGTTTGTAAATGTTAATGATCACCCAGACTTTCAGTCTAAGCCAGTACCCTAGAAATCCATCCACACAGTCCTTCATCCCACTATTGATTATGCAGAATATTTAAAACATAATGGTGTCGAGAAATGCAATTTTTAAAATAAGGCATGAATCAGAAGTCTGGGGCCTCAATGGTTGCACCTGTTGACCCAGTTACAGGACAGAATCTGCGTATTTAAGATTCCTGGATCACCACAGTGCTGTTCATTTGTGTGTTTTTTTTTAGGTCCTGTAGAGTAACAGATCCTGAAGATGGATTCCTGTGCACTGCTCAAAAGTAATGTTCCCCAAAGGTATAAATGTGAAGTTTACTTTTTCCTGGACACAGGATGACTTAATGAAACTTGCTAACATTTTTGGCATTACTGCATTTCAGAGAGTACCCTTTCTTACTGGAATATTTTGCCAACAAAATGTGACTTGGATGCAAGAATAATGAATATTATAACAGAAAAAAAAAACCCGAAATAGGAGTCGCCTCTTCCCTGAATGCAATATCCACCTATTACTGACCACTGTGACCTTTCTGGGAAAAGGCACTTCCATTGGACAGGGCAGTGGCCGCAAGGCAGCAAAACACCACTCAGAGTAATTCTTTACAGATGCCAGGAACCGGAAGTTTCAAGGGAAAAATGAAAGCCATTCACTCTTCCAATGACATAGGCCTTTGATACCACAAAGCCATTTGGGCTCAGAGCTCCAAGGTCAGGAAGGCACATAAAGATTGGTGATTAGAGAAATACTATATCAGCAAAGTGTGGCAAGCTATTAAAAGAAACTATAGCTTTTATGATTGTGTCGCTGAAGCTCCCCAGGGCTATTTGTATTAGATATTGAGTTAAGCATAACTTATTTAGTCCCAGCATTCCAGAAAACATTTTGATGTCAGCTACTGCAGGAAAGTAAACACAAAGCAAAGGAGGAAACAGAGCTGATCTCAAACAGATAAAAATGGCGTAATTTAATTTTCTGAACCCGGGCGTTTTAGAGCATTAAGAATGAGGAATTTTAGAAGGTCCTTTCAACTTGAAAAACAAAGTTTACTTAGGCATTTGGTGGAGGGGGAGAGAAGGAGCACAGAGCTTACACTATCAACTGGTTGAGCATGTATTAATTTCCAATCAAAAATATTTTTGATATACTTAGTGAATTGCTCCCAGGGTTATAATATGTGAGTATGATAATGGATAAAGTTTCCCTCCTGCTCCCATGACTTAATAATCACATGATTTTTGTTTCTGCATCATCTCCCAGCAGGTCTCATTTTAGCGTTACTCACAATATCATTTGTTCATAAGGTGTTGAGCATTCACCACACACTCCTACGACTACCTTCAAAGCCCTTTTTTTTTTCTGAGACAAGGCTTGAACACTGACTACACTCACCATGTGATATCCAACCCTAAGAAGAAAATGCTGGCAATGATGAGCATACCAAAAGACCTGTTTAAATCCATTTGAACCAGAGAAAGGAATGCTTGAACGCTGACTCTTCGCTCATGCCAAGATCCCTGGGAAGAATTTCCTTACAGGCCCTATGAAGACCGAGCAAAACTTAGTGACTCAGGGGACAGATTAATAGGTATCTGAAAACATTAGGAATATCAGTGTCTGAAAGACTGACCACTTTAAACAGTCTTAATATAGATGGCACTGCAGAAAGGAGTTGGAGGGGGACATTTATACAACTAAAACTTCAGATGTTATCCAAAGGAAGAAATGTTTGCCATCTTTGCAAAACATCAAGGTAATTAGAGAAAAAGAGAGAGAGACAAAGAAGGAGGGAGGGAGAGCTGAAGGATTGGAGAGATGGAGGGGGGATAGAGGGGCGTA
>NW_027529173.1:3691534-3817289 GCF_008692635.1 Crocuta crocuta
GGGGCGTAGGGAGGGGGAGAAGCAGATGGGGAGGGGGAGAAAGAAGTGGGGAGGGGGAAGGGGAGATACAAACAAAGAGAGAAAAGAAGGAAACTTGCAAAGAAAATGTTAAAAAGCCCACTTCTCCGTAGTGTGCTTATGATTGATTTTTATACTTCTCTGTTTTTGCCAAATTTTTCTGCAAATACTACAGAAGGTCCCCCTTCTGACTGAAAAAATGAAAGAGGAAGAAAATACATGCGTGACTAGGAAAGCACATAGGCCTCTAGTGTAAAAGACGTGCCAATGATTCCATCTCATGGGCTAAGCCTTGCCCAGATGAACATCTGCTTAGACATAATCTCAGAGAAGCTGCTCTAGGATTGACAGCCTGCTGAAAGGAAGCTGCTAGACCACTTTTAGGAGGACACTTTTCCCGGTTCAGTTTTTGGGACTTTGCATTCCTCCGGTAGTCTTTTACTCTCCGCCCACCTCTAAGAACTTGCATTTGTATCTTCCCGAGCAAAGGAACACTCCTGGTTTCTTTTAGTCGTTTCTCCGCAAAAGTTGTTTTTATTTGTTTGTAGGAAGAATGATAACTCCAGCAAATATTTTGTAATCATATCTCTTGCCCAAAGCTGATAACATCCCATGAACATGTGATGACCGCCACTGCCACTATCTCTTTGGCTCTGTCATTGCCTATGCCAAAATGGCTGTTAAATATTGTGAACACTACCTGTAATTGTGCAGCCATATCACCCTTGTTCAGGTAATCATAAGAATGACCTCAGATTTATCATTATGGTGGTTATAGAACCAGTATAGACCCACATAATATATAATTACTCTATTATATGAAGCAATAATCTCAGCATAGAATTTTAGTTATATAAATATGCAATTATAACAGTTTTATAATATGTGGTGAACTTTAAGATAATCCCATTACAATTCTGCAGGCAATCTATTTCAGTGACTAGTTTGAAGTAAAGGGTTTAAAGAAATTATCATTTTGGAATACCATGTAAACATAGCTAGTGAATGGTCACCACCTGATGAGAAAATAGTAAGGAAATCTTAAAAAATGATACTAAAACTATGTGATGCAACCCATCACATTTAACTATATGTTTCATTAGGCAGTAAATGTTAGGAGAAAAGATATTATAGCTTCTAACTTTCAAAAATAAAATTACAGTTTGAGTGCACTCAGCAAAATAGTCACATGTGAAATACAGAAACATTTTACTATCTAGGTACAATATATGCCAAATACTAGCCAGAAAAATAAATAAAAATGTGAGAGGCAACTGACTTTTCTCAAAAAAAAAAAAAAAAAAGGAATAATTCTTAAGGTTTGTGATTCTCTTATATTTATTTATTTATTTTTGGTTGTTGTTAAAGAAAGTTTATGTGAGGATAAGCTCCTGTTGGACAGTCATAAACCAACCATTCATTCTAAATTCAGGATCCTAAGAAACACAAACCTGACATCAAGGTAAAAATAAACCCTGCATCTCTAACATTGGCAATATTTTGAAAACACTAGAGATATTATCAAGCAAACTGTTTGTTCTTTTACCATTGTTCTCCAAGTTCCATTCTGGCCATTGAAAGTGTCAGTAGACTAGGGGTCCCTGGGTGGCTTAGTCAGTTAAGCCACTGACTTCAGCTCAGGTCATTGTTGGTGGCTTTGGGCTCAGTGTCAGGCTTTGTGTTGACAGCTCAGAGCTTGGAGCCTGCTTCAGAACCGGTGTCTCCTTCTCTCTCTCTACCCTTCCCCTGCTCATGCTGTCTCTCTCTGCCCCTCAAAAATAAATAAATATTTTTAAAAAATTAAAAATAAAGAAAGTATCACTAGGCTGTGTAACAGATGCCTTCTGTGCATCCAAAGGGAAGCATACACTTTAAAATCAATCTACTAAAATGTTAAGTAAACAGGGATTGTATCATGTAAACATAATTCTCATCTATTGTTGAAAATTTTATGGAGAGGGGCACCTGGGTGGCTCAGTCGGTTAGGCGTCCGACTTCAGCTCAGGTCATGATCTCACGGTTTGTGGATTCGAGCCCCGTGTCAGGCTCTGTGCTAACAGCTCGGAGCCTGGAGCCTGCTTCAGATTCTGCATCTCATTCTCTCTCTGTCCCTCTCACACTTGTATTCTGTCTCTCTCTGTGTCTCAAAAATAAATAAATAAAAAAAATTAAAAAAAAGAAAATTTTGTTGATATTATTTGTTAAACATCATGACAGAAAAGATAAACACAAAACTCCCCTGTAATTTCAGTATTTGCTATGTGCATTGTCTTGTGTTCCCTCCCCAAAGAGTCCACATACAGACCTAAAAGGATCCTTTTCTAACTTGAGTGGTAGTCCAAGGTACATCTGCAGATGTAATTGCTAACGGTGCCATTGCATTTCATTTTTGCCCTGTCACCCTATGGGACACCTGTTGACTTGCCAGACTGAGTTTCCTCCGTTCATCTTGGTTCAAGAGACCCATTCCCAAGAAGTATTAAAATGTGTGACTTTGTTAGAATAATGCTTATGCCTCACTCGTGTCCTTGGTAATTCCTTACAGCAACCTTCAAGTTAAATACTACTTAGCTTTTTTAGATAAAGCATCAGGAAAACATAGGGCTTTAATAAGAATAAAAGCAAAATGTCACCCCCATGCCTATGTAAATGAGGGAAAACAAGGAGTAGAAGGAAAGATATATTGAACGTATTATTAATACTTTTAAATAGCAAAGAAACCTTCCCAAGGGTATGGCCTCTTTGAAGATAAAGGCCCATTTGCATAAACTGAAGGGGCCTCTTTAGTGCAGTTTTCATTATCTTGACTCCAAAGTGACTGATGTCAAGATCAAGGGAGTCAATCAGGGCAGATACACTCCAGGACACCATGGAGAAATAAATCAACCCATTCTCTCCACTCAGGAGAGTGCCACTCCACGAAGGGGATTTGTGAATCTCCTTTGTGAAGCAGGAGGCCAAGTTCCATCATTGTGAGGACTGACTCTCATCCCTTAGAAGTCCCTCATTCTTTACGTTAATTGGAGTCCCCTGCGTCAGTTATCTAATAGTCTAATGAAGTTTGGAGATAAACCAGTTCTTGACCATTTCTTGCCCTCTGAACACTCCTGGGAAACTAACCCCATCCAGCCTTTTATCTCCCTATGTTAAAGAGAGAAAATTAACTCTGAAGAAAATGACACTGCAGCCCCTTGGGTGGTGAATATGGTATGGGTCTTCTTGTGAGAAGAGAGAAGCAAAGAAAGGAGAAGTCATCAGAGTTCATTAGATTCTTTGTGACAATTAACCCTTTGCCTTCCTCAGCCATTTTCTCCCATCTGCAATGGCCCTTTGGCTCTGGCGTGTCTGTTTGTTTGTCTTTTCTTTACTTTGAAAAATAAAGCCTTTATTTCTTAACTCGGCCTCTGTTATCCAATTTATTACATGATGCAGTAGGTCTACCCAGTCATCGTAGGTGTAGGCGAATTAAAAAAATGTCATCATTTGGTCTTTATTTCACAAGCTTGACTTAGTGCTGTTTTCACTTGCAAAATACAAATGTGAAAACTATAATTTATTATGGTACTAGCAATTCAAGATGTTTTGCTTGGATCCTGTGTGTGCAATTGGTTACCAACATTCCAGCCTGTTTTGCTTTAGTTGGCTACTAGTTTACTACCCTCAATTTCATTCTCTAAATCTGTGTTTAAAAACAGTTTAGCAACATTTTGATTCTGTTTGGAAATGTAGTTATGGGTTCCCCTCATTGATGTACAGGAACATTTTAAATGTGGTTAGTAAAATGTCGTTTAGTAAAATGCAGATGACAAGATGCAAATGACTTATTTAGTAATTCCTTAATTTTATACATACTGTTTTATTAGAGTAAATATCAGAGGCTGGGTCATTTCAGGAGTGTATGAAGAGGTTATTTCAATTACACACATTGGAGTGGCCTTGAAATCCTAGTCTCCTCGAAGTCATGAATCACATAACTAGAAGAATCAGCCTCCCTGCTCTGTGAGCAGCCCCTACTGGACGACTAAACAATTTGTGCTACTGTTAAGACTAGAAGCATCCATTCTTTCCCATTCTTCTCCTTCTCCCTCCTCCCTATGTTGGTGGGGGAGGTTTTTTTTTTTTAAAGTTTTCTCTTTAAAAGTAAGCTATGTTACTTTCTTTTCTAATAATGAACATTTATTTGAAAGAGTTACACCACATAATCCTATAGAAACAATTGACCTTCTGAAAATGGAATGGTATTATGTTTTCTCAGTGATTCAATTAGAAGTCTTAAATTGAATCTCTTCTCCCATTCAAAACTATCTTTTGTACAAAATAATAAAATATTTTTTAGTTTTAATACATAAATCCTAATAAATATTAGGAATATGTTGCAATCACGTATAGGAGGATTAGGAGGAACTTAACTGAGGAACAAGGGGGAGAAGAAGGGGGAAATGGTGGGGTAAGGGGAGAGAGGCAAACCATGAGAGACTCTTGAATGCTGACAAAAACTGAAGACTGATGGATGTGGGGGGGAGGGGGGATGAGCATGGAGGAGGGCACTTGTGGGGATGAGCACTGAGTGTTATGTGGAAACTAATTTGACAATAAACTATTTGTAAAAAAATAAAAATAAATAATATTCAGACAGCAAAAAAAAAAAAAAGGAATATGTTGCAATCAGCTAAAGAGAAATAAAGACATATTGATTGGCTTGGTTGTCTCTCCTTTTAACAAGTAAGTATCATATATGACCCTTATTGCTACAGATTGTTTCCTGTGGGTCCAAGGGCTTTAAAAATACCTAAAGTGATCTTGTTTTCTCTCATAGCTATTATATAAAAATAAACTAGTTTATATTTTATCACAATATAAAAATTAAAAGGCCAAAGAACTTAGTATATAAAACATCATACTGAAAATTTATTTATGACCAGATATTCACAGATAGTGAATATGGCTATTCTCTTCACAGCAAACACCTGACTATAATGTGGTCTTCTCTCCCCACCCACCCCCGCCAAAATGGTAGGACAAAAAATTTTCATTATTTATCAGTACTTAAATGAGGCACTCACCTTTTTATGATAAACCATATATAGGTATCTTTATAAATTACTTGCTAAAGATACCAGATTGTCAGCTCTGGATGCTTTAGGTGCCCTTTTCATCTATAAGACCAACAAACAACCAAATTTAGCCACACCATACCGAGAAGATATTGTATACTAACCAGATCTCCATTAATTGTTTGTGGCTCGCAATGTCTCTGTAATGAGATATTAACATGGAATACTAAACTTTGCCCTAGTTAAATGAACTTAGGCCCAAATATTTTTTCCCACATGCCATAAAACACTTAAAAGAGATGGTATGTTATAGATTACATTTCACTTTCGCTGTTCATTACCTAAATACTAGAATTAAGGAGCTCGATGTCCTAGGTTAGTGGTTTAAAAAGTATGTTCAGTAGAACAGCAACATTTGAAAAATGTCGTGGTCCTATTTTTAATGTCAGGTTAAATGACAGAAATAAGTTGCTTTGTTGCAGGATTCTCAGAACCATTAATTTCCTAAAGTCTACTAGGTTTCTCCTAAAACCTTACATAAATTGCAGAGCTTCCAAAATTCATCTGCCCAGAGAACATCTCTCTGGACTGATATTTCAACATGCAGTTGGGAAAATTCTCTTGAAAGTCATCCAGGCTTTATACTACATGAGCTCTTAAAAGAAATGATAGCTCATTCCTTTCCAACCTGCAGTTACCATACTGGGCATCTACTCTGTGAAGTGACCTGGTATATGCTGTCCTTCTAAAGCTCACCTTTGACCTTTGGAGATGGATGTTTTCAACTCTGTCTCATAGAGAGGGGACTTGAGACTCAGAGCTTAAGAGGTCTCAGGATGACTGAGTGGCCAGGCCAGGACTCAAACACAAGATGAGCTCACTGCAAAATCCACCCTCTTCCCCTTACAATGTGTTGCACAAATTGGTCTTTTCTGGTGAAATTCTTTGGTGGCTCCTCTGGTGTGTCTAGGTCAAGTAACTTGATCAGGATCAAGATATTCTACTAAGCATAAACAACCCTGATGTTTTGATCTTTGATCACTGCAGACTATGTTAACTTGAATTCTCTCTAATATGGAAAATTTAGCACATTTGATATGCTAATTTTATCTAGAACACAATCTGTTCTAAAGGACTGCCATTTATAACACACAGATAAGATGAAGAATGCATACATGTTAGGATACTAATCAAAGGTAAACGTAGAAACAACCAAAAGAAATTCATATTAAAGAGCAGTTTGAGATCAGCACTTAATATCAGAGATGGTCTACGTTTTCTTCTCCTTTACCTGTAAGTCAAGTTCTACCAAACCAGAAACCACCAAAGAGCTCCTTCTGGTCTCACAAAAACAAGGTTTTAATAGCCCACAAAAAAAATCAACATATAATTTAGTTTCTGTTCACGTCAGTCCTTCTACCGTTTGGCACTAAAATGAATGTAAGCTCAGAATGAGCAATACAAAGTGATTCACCCATCCAAAAAGTTTTTGGAAAACATATTCAAACTTCTGGGTCATTTCGGTTATCTGTTATCATTAATGGGTGGCATATTACATTCTCACACGCAGAGAAATTTTTTTTTCTATCAGAAAACAAAAGATAACCCTGCGATGAAGAAAATGAATTCAAATCCACAAAGTGATCTGAACGGTCTGCTGTTTTTCAGATCTTCCCAAAGTCCCACCTGCTCTGCATCTGAAACTATTGCAGCCCAAATAAAATGTCCATTTTTCTCAGAATTCTCCAAGACAGAATTCCACAAGAGTCATTTAGAAATAAATATGTGTTAAACAAATATCTGATAATATCAATAATTTGTTTGTTTTCTTTATAATTCCACAGTGGAAAACTATAATCACATGCTACGAGATCACATGGACATATACCTTTGTCATGAGTGAGGACAGGCAAAAAGCCTACAGGAAATTAAAGAACTCTATTAGCAAGTGTGATATATCTTTTAAAAGGAAAAACAGATCAATGCCAAAATATGCTGGTTATATACTCTATGTCTTGTTTGCAAAATTATTTACATTACCTTCTCTTTGTTCAACTTTAAAGAGCAGTTTCTCTCTAAATAATTACAATTGTCTCTTCTCAAGGAAAAAAAAAACAATGCCAAGTATATATTATAGCAATATTTTTGTGTGTGAATAGTACTACAGCAATTTGACTTGGTTGAAAATAGAGGGCTCCTTCTCACTTTCCGAACAGCAGCAAGAATATAAAAAGTTCTAAGTGAGGACAAGAACACAGATGCAGACTTCTGCCAACATGAGAGACCTGTCTGGAGGGAGCTGTTCCTCCACAAAAAATGAACTGGCTGAAAAGTTTTGCTCATAGCCACCTTCTTAGCCTCACTATGTAAAGGAGAGTCAAAAGTTCAAAGATATCAATTTCTGGTCAAAAGAAAAATAATATTTCTATCATACAATCTAGAAACAGTTTGCAAATATTTGAATTCTATGCATGCAAAGTGAGTCCATGGCATTTTGTCCATGGCATCATGTATTGTTACCAGTAATGGCTCCCTACGATGTATACTCAAAAGCCAAAATGTACTTCAGTTCACATCTTGCCTTCTTAATATGAAGTATGAATGTAAATCTCCCCTGTTACCATCAGAAAGAGTGAGAAACAGGCAGCAATGTGCAGGCAGGAACCGACCTGGCAGGTCTGCTTACCAAGCACAGTGCCTCATTCCAGGCACTAACTATCTCTGTGCCTTTCGTAAAGATGTTCAGCCATTTAATGAAATACCACTGTTTGATGTCAATAAATCTTGATAAGGTGATAAAATTACCCAGGAAAGAATGTCTTAAACACTTTATGATGGAATTTATATCCTCCCTTAAATGATATACACAAGAACATAATTCTATTTCTTAATAAAATTTAGACAATTTGGACTATTCCTTCTCCCTAGATATAGTTGACAATTATATTTGAAATACCTGTTTTATGTCAACACTAGCCACAGAAAAATATACCACCAACCAAATCAATAATACCCAGGTTAAAGCAAAGGAAAATATGCTGTGGATTATCCTAATGCCTGTAGGCAAAACATGAACCAAAAATCCAACAGGCTAAGCACTAGTCCTTATTGCTACATGGTTGGCCAAATTTGGTGAGAACCAACATTACTGTAAAGCCATAAACCAACAAAAGCTTTTTCCTTAGTGCGAGCACCTAAATATATCAAGAAGTTGCCTTTGGTTAAAATACTTTCAGTACAGTTTTCTAAAACATTTCTGTTGGAATCCTTTGGTTATAATTATTTTTTTTTCTTTTCATTTGAATCATTCCACTCTGTCCCTTTAGATCCTCTGTAACAATTACCAGTGACCCTTGTGACATTGCTCCTCTGCCATATCTACTAGAAAAGCCTATGAAAATTTAAAATTTCTGAATTTTGAAACTTGTAATGGAGTCCATAGAAATCTCTCTGAAACGTCTCTGCTGCCTCCCATGTCTCAGTTTAAACTCACTGTTTATTCTATAGTGAAAGAAGAAAATGCGTTCATTGGGGAACTTGTTACAATGTTTAGAAGAGGAAATTCCTCCAAATTCAAAAGAAGGAATTCTTCCTAGAGGTTCAGACAGGCGCTAGTAACAAATTTTTATTAATGGTATTTATGTTTATTTTTTCAATGTAAAATATGGTGTGAACCATAGTTTTAATTTAGCTGCTCCTACATATTAGTTTTAATTTACATGAGAGAATGCAGGTTTAGAAGCAATAAAATGAAATCACTTAAAGTAGACTATAACTGAGTCTTCTATTAAGTTAGACTAATTTTCCCTTACTTTTACTAAGTCAACGAAGTTTTAATTTATTTCATTGGAAAATGGTCTGTGCCAGGTAACTAACAACAGTCCAAGTGTCTCATGGAAAGATATTTACTTGTCTTAACCTTTCTTTGCAATTGTTAGGGTCCTTGTCATTTTGACTTCCTTTCAGCTAGTGACCTCTGCCCTGCTCCAATTTAAAGATAAACTGAAAGACATTTCTCCTGGATGTGTGCTTCTTATAGTTTTTCAGGGAAACAGTGGCATCAAGCTGTCTAACTGATTACCTCGTACTTGAAAGGACTTATGGGATATGTAATTTTGTACTGGAAGATGGAAATTTAAAAAGAAGTAAACAGGAAGAAATGATGTGCTAAATCTTAGGTGAGCCCAGATTTCAATATCAAAATAAGAAAAGGAAAATTGTGAGAGATAATAAATCTTTCACGAGGTAGCTTTTAGCAGCAATATATGTGAACATATGTGATAATATTTATAAAATAACATGTAAATATGTGATTGGAATTGGAGTTAAGTGAATCATCTTTTGTACATATTATTCATAGAATTTGTATATAAATGCACTAAAATGGAGCATTCATTATTAGAAAGTTTACAGAAAAGCATTTCCTATGTCAATGGAAACTTCATACAGTACCATTTCTCTCCACCTTTTCTTGCTCTCTGAGAATATGATACTTCTTGGTTTTGGTTTTGAAATCTAATTGTTCTCTTGCTAATAACAAACTAAGGGAATTAATAATAGGGTAATACCAAAACAATGACTAGAAAAAGAGAGAATTATTGTCAACAGTATATACACATAAGTACATAATATGTAGTATTGCAAAATACATATCATATACATGTATCACAACATACATAATGTGTATGTGTGTATGTATGTATACATAAATAAGCTCATATATATAGTCATTTTCATTCAATTTGCAAATTATATACGCTATTTGTGGGGTTTCTACAGTTTTAGTTAACTTATAAAGGGAAATCTGATAGCCACCTCACACCTTTATGCATTACATTATGGAAAAACTCTATAAAGAGTATCTAGCCAAACATTACACTAGATAATGGGGAAAATTTATTGCATAAAGACTAAAACAATCTTTATTACAAGAGAACACACCTCAACATACAATGGAGGGAAATGGCTCCCTTGAAAGAAAACATAATAAGATATGTCCATCTATCTCTGAAGCCCTGAAAAGATACACAGCTTCCCCTCTTCCCTCCCATCTGAATTCCTATTCATTTTAAGTCAGCCTGTCTTAGGCCATTAATTAGCCTTTAGGTCTCTGAGGTCACTCCCTTGGATCTGTTTTCTTTATACCAAAAAGTTTTATTTCTCAGTGAATATTAAAGATACCTGGATACTGACTATATTGGCAAAATAATAGTATATTATATCTGATAAAATGTCTGGAGGTGTAAAACCAAATGAAAAATTCACCGCAGTAATTTTGAATAGCACAGGTGTTATTTACCCCGATAAAGAAATTTCTTTCTCATCAATGGAAATTCTATGATAGTATCAATTATAATTTAAACATACTGTCATAATTAAGGCTTACATCTTTGAAAATCTGTTGTTTCAAAAAAGAAGCTAGTCTACCGTTATGCATGCAAATATACACAAAGGGAACCAGCATTCCCAGTGAGTTGAGCGGAAGGTTTATTTAAGTTATAACCACTGAAAGCAATTGAGCCAGGATTACTTACTAGCTTGTACATTGAATGGCTTACTGCCATAATGATGAAAAGTGTGTTCACCTAGGAAATGTGTACACATAGGAAAAAACATTAACAAAGGTAAATTAAGAGGATTGGAAAGAATATTCATTAACTATTTACATTAAATGACAGGGCATTTGGAAAATTCAATTTTTAAGTAGTTATATTATAAACATATGCATACTCAATGTACTATCATATCTGTAGCTATCATATATATACCTACCATCTTTTATCTAATTATTTGCATATGTGACTTATCCTCCTTTTACCAGATTATAAGCTTACTGGGTAAGGAAGGATCATATCCAACACTAAAACAATGTCCTGCATATTATGGATGCATAAGTAATTAACAAACATAGAAACAAAGATTTAAGCTAGTTAAGATTATTTTATGAGTATATTCTTTAAATATAAAAAGGAGAGAGGGTCCAAGTCTTTCTTTTAATCCTAGTGTTTTACTATAATTATTAAGAGGAGGGAGGAAACAATTTTGTATAAATGTTAGTAGACAGAATTAAAACCGCACAATCTACCAGGCAGGCTGAAGATATTTGAGCCAAATGGGAAGAACTCATGTAAGTTTAGTATTTAAATTTCTATTTTTTTTATGTACTAAGTGGCAAAGTGAATGGACATATATCATAAATCAAAAACAAACTTAGTAAATAAAGTAAATTTCACATCAAGTATCAAAAGTAAGTATTAAAAAGCTGAGGACCTAATAAATGACATTTTGCATGTCTTCTAAGCCATGGCCACTGAGTTTTCTGCACTAGGGTTAAATGGATGGATTAAAAATAAACAACAGGGCCACAACTGTTAAGCCAATTCGTACAATGACTTTCTCACTCCTATTCATTTTTGTTTTTCACTTTTGCCTTTCTTTTTGTAAGCACTAGTATACTTGCCTCAAAATAATTGGGAGGAGTAAGAAGGACTTGGTTGAACAATTAACAGGGTAATAATTGGTTTTCTGGTTTGAGGATGAAGCAGGTATATTTTGACTTTATCCAGTGGTCTGTGTCAGGATCAATGACAATATTACCACAAACTGGGGCAGGGGGTGGGGTGCGGGGGTGGGCTACAAGTCCTCTCTGAACTTCTGCGCATTTGAGCTGTGGTTGGAATCTGAACTTGGCCATTTTCTAAATATCTGGCCTAAGTTAACTGTTTCGCTATTTTGAAGCCATCATTTCTACATCTGTAATTAAGAGCTAGTGATTAGCTGACATAATATATGTAAATTACTGGGCACTATGTATGGCATTTAATTAAGTCTCCATACATACTCCTTTTTACTGTCATTATTATCACTAATATCCCTGCCAAAAATAACATTTTACTTTCTGTACGATTTTTAATATTGCTTTCTGTAATACTTTAAGTACTAGAAAACACTGTTTTTTGCATGTATTTGTTACTGACCTAGTTGTATTATTTTCACTCATGAGGAATAGCTAAAACACCATCAGCACAGAGTGTGTTTTTTCCATTTCCCCACCTTTTAGTAGAAATTTATTTGTCAATCTTGGTTTAAAAATGCTAACTCATGGGGAATTTAAGAAACAAATCAGATGAATATAGGAAGGGAAGGAAAAACAAGATAAATACGGAGAGGGAGGCAAACCATAAAGAGGTTCAAATACAGAGAACAAACTGAGGGTGCTAGAGGGGTGTTGGGGGGGAGGGGGAGGAGGGCACTTGGGATGAGCACTGAGTGTCATATGTAAGGGAAGAATCACTAAATTCTACTTCTGAAGCCATGCTAAATCACCATTCACTTGACTTTTTAAACATCCAATAAGCCTTCCCCCCACCCAACCAGTTACAATTTTGAAGAAAATTATGTGAAAGATAAAGAAAAAAAGAAATTAAAAAATACAATGCACATTCAATATCAGTCTACCTGCTTAATACTGTCAATAAAAGTGTAAATATTTCTCATCTTTACATGTCTGGTGGTGTTACACGTATGTAGATACATATACATGCATACATAGGCTAATGTACATAAATATATATGTATATTTATTTATCTAATTATTTTATAAGTTAACTGTTTTCTTGGGTAGGGAATAAGATTTTCAAATCATAGAAGAATAAGCACTTCATATCAGCTTTTCAGATTTTGATCTTATGTTTAAAATTAAGAAAAATAAGAGATGCATTATTTAAAAATTGGATACCTTTCTCAAAGGAAATCACAATCATTAGTATACAGCTCAAAAGACAACTTTAAATCATCTAAAAAGTATCAGTTGCAGTGTTATTCAAGGGTCTTGCAGTAACATATTGTAGCTTTGAGAAAAGTTCTTAGTTGCCAATATTATTGATTAAAATTCTTTTTTTGATTCGCATGAATTAGTGATTGCTACTCTCTTGTGCTGGAATATAAATGAATTTCAAAATTGTCAAAAGTTGCATAATCACACCTAGCAATAGTTAAATGTGACTATGTCAAACTTAAAACTTTCCATGCAACAAAGAAAATAATGAACAGAGTAAAAAGGCAATCTACATACCGGATGGGATAAAATGCTTGAAAATCATGTATTCAATAAGGAATTACATTCAAAATATATTATGAACTTCTACAATTCAACAATAATAACAAAACAGCCTGATTTTAAAATGGGCAGACAACTTGAATAGACATTTCTCCAAAGAAATATGCAAATGGCAAAGAAGTATATGAAAAGATGTTTAGTATCACTGATTATCAGGGAAATGTGAATCCAAACAGAATAAAATATCACCTCATACCAGATATAATGGCCACTGTCAAAACAAACAAATAAGCAAACAAACAAACAAACAAATGCTGTCAAGGATGTGGAGAAATTAGAGCCCCTGTGCACTATTAGTAGGAATGTAAAATAATGTGTCTACCACAGAAAACAATAAGAAGTTTCCTCAAAAAAACAGGATTATCATACGATCCAGCAATCCCACTTATTGGTATATATTTCAAAAAAATGGAAACAGGATCTCTAAGAGATAATGGCACACCTGTGTTCATTGCAGCATTATTCACAAAAACCAAGAGGTGAAAGCAACCTAAATATCCATTGCTAGATGAATGGATTTTATAC
This sequence comes from Crocuta crocuta, assembly GCF_008692635.1. Lineage (NCBI taxonomy): Eukaryota > Metazoa > Chordata > Mammalia > Carnivora > Hyaenidae > Crocuta > Crocuta crocuta. The sequence continues at coordinate 3,705,251 of NW_027529173.1, forward strand.
AAATACAAATATATATATAGGTATGTATTATATATAACATATATATATATATATCCCTAAAAATGGAACTATGCTGTAGTATTCTACAACATGGAAAATCTTGAGGACATTATGCTAAGTAAAATAAGGTAGTCACAAAAGATAAATATTGCAGGATTCCATATATATGAGGCATATACAACAAACTCACATGAACAGCAAATAGAACATGGTTAGCAGGGTCTGATGTAAGGGTGAAATGGGAAGTTGTTCAAGGGGTATAGATTTTCAATTCTGCAAGATGAAAAACTCTACAGATCTGTGTATAATAATGTTTATATAGTTAATACTGCTGGGCTCTACACTCAAAAATAGTTAACATGTTAACTTTTTTACCATGATAAATAAATTCCATAGATGAAAGCATGCTAACATAATTTACACTTAAAAATTCAACCCCAATATCTTGACTCAAATTTTGCTAATTCCAGTTTGTAATAAGTAGAGTTGAAATAACAATTGTATTGATTTCTATCAATAACAATAACAACATAGCATTCATTTCTGCTTACTGTATCCTCCCATTTTAATGAATGAGTGAAAAAATACAAAACCCCTCTCAATTTTCCTAAAAGAAACAGGCAATGTCTTTGACAAGTCTTCTCCACTGTCATAAAACAAAGAAAGATATGAACTATTATAATTATCAATGGAGACTCTTTCTCAGAGTAACTCAATGTCCAGCGGAGAACATGCAACTGTAGTGTGGAAACCTCAAGATCTTCCCTATGTTCAGTCATAAGGAGGTCCAGGCACAAGATACAAAACCCATTGCTGAACCCTAACCGGCACCCACAGGTAGCAATGGTTGTTGGACAGCTGATGTGAGTTTTGATCATAGTTCCTTCAGCAACTTAGAAGGTAGAACATTTTAATCAAGACTGATACAGACTTTGTGCTTTCTACATATTTTTACAAAGTAGTACAAATGACACTGTATTTTCTTCATTTGTTTACTTGTCCATTTCTCTAAGTGACTGTAAATTTAGAAGTCTATATGGCCCCCTCATTTATCTGCCATTCTATGGTCATCTTTTCACTCCCTTGTTGTAGTCCCAGGCACAAGTAGTTGTTCAGTATGCATTTACTGAATCAGCCTGCACAATTACTGATTATATATAGGCTAAACTGCAATTTATTAAAATCTATTAAAAAATAGATGAAGGATGTTGGCCAATTTACATACAGAGTCATACATTCATAAGTATACCTGCAATAAAATATTAGGCTGATATGTAAAGAAATGTGGAGTGTTTGCTAGAAATGATGAGTTCATACTTTGAATTAAAAACTCTCTTTTGGGGTGCCTGGGTGGCTCAGTCGGTTGAGCCTCCAACTTAAGCTCAGGTCATGATCTCATGGTTCATGGGTTGGAGTCCTGTGCCGGGCTCAGTGCTGAGAGCTGAGGTCCTGGAGCCTGTTTCAGATTCTGTGTCTCCCTCTCTCTCTGACCCTCCCCTGCTCACGCTGTCTCTCACTCTCTTTCAGAAATAAAAAAAAATATTTTTTTTAAAAAAAATCACTCTTTTAACAGTTTTTTCCCCTTAAATATCTATTTGAAATTGCATAGTTGCCTCCACCATGGTTATGAGGGGTGTTTTTGTTTTTTTTTTTTTTGTAAAATTAATTAAATCTTTATAAGGGTTACATTTTCTAAAAGAAATTACATACTGTCATTTAATACCTATGTTCAAGTTTTTCCTTTCAGGTTAATAAAGAATACTCTTTCTTTAAAATATCTTAAGCAGATCTCTATTTCTGAATTAACTGCTACCTCATTTCTAATCTCATTAAAGACCTTAGTCATGTTCTATTTATGACATTTTCAATCAAATATCAATACTGAAAAAGAGAGCTCTATGAGAAATTACTGTACTTCAGCCATAAGTTTATTCTCTGTTGAGAATATGGGTGTTTCTCAGTATTAAAAATATGTTCATTCTTAAAAAGTTATCAGCAAAGTTAATTTTCTTGTGTGGGTACTGACTTCCTAAATCACTGTGTTGGTGGTGTATGTATGCTCTCAGAAAAATCACACTCTAAATATGCATTTAAAATAAAATGAAAATGAAAAAATAATTACCTTGAAGAACTAGATAATAATGAATCTCAAAATAGAAACAATGATGAAAGATTTAAATGCAGTTACAGTGGAGAACTGATATAAAAAGTGTAGGAAGACAAAAAAGCATAGCTTTTACTTTGCTTGCCCTTAAGGAAAACACAAAATCCCTGTAGCTCATAGGTCTCTAATAAGATAGGCTTTGCATGGGTGGTGGCAGCCATATTAAACATGAGATCATTATAAATGTCTGTATCATGAACGTAAATTATGTTATAAGAATTATATTGGTTAAGAGGATTTACATATTTAGGTTTTAATTTCCTTTTATTTTACCACTTCACATTTTAAATTACAAAATAACCAAAGGTAAGGACCTTATCTAGAAATTCTACCGAGTGAAATATGCAATTATTCATTAGAGAATTCCTTATCTATGGGAAAGTAATAAATTTATTAGCTTCATAACAAAGATGCATCCTTTGTGACTGATTGTCATTTATTCAGTATAAGTCCCATTAGTTGCTCCAAAGGCCAAGAAATGTCAGAAGTTAGGGGCTCTGTCTTGGCACCTAGGACAGTAGTGTACACTGACTAGGTGCTTGGTGTGTTTGAATTTAACTCTTGCAGGACATTATTAAGTTCATATGCAAATTCTCTTGAAGTTCTAAACTGTGCATGTGTCTAAATTAATTAAGAATCTCAAATCTGGGACCCCTAATTTTAAAATGTGGATATTCAAGGAAGTTTACCACATTGGACAAGTCACTTTGATTCATGGAAATTGCTGTTAAGTCAGCTGGAAATTTAGGCAGATGTCTCAATTGCAAATCAGATTCGTTGCAGAAAGTATTTTTTAATCTGTTTCTTTTCAAACATTCTTTACTAATTTTAAAGCTGGAAAAGTATCAGGAGTATAAGAATGACTTAAATCTGACTAAAGACAATTTTTAAAATTTGAACATATCAATAAAAAAAGAAAAAAAAATCTTTGACCTTGAAAGAAAGACTAAAATATTGGGAAAATTTCTTAAAATGACTAAATGCGTTAACTGCTGTCCTTTCTATGAAAACAAAACAAAGCTAAAATATTCTCATCCAAAATATATCATCCAAAATGAAATATTTTCTTTTTCAACAATAAATCCACTGACAGATTTAGAGATTTGGCAAGATAAAGAAAATCACATTAAATATACACAGCAACCGAAAAAGAAGGCTTGATTTAAAATGACAGTTTGGCAGCTAAGTTAGGGTTAAAGTGATTCAATGAGAATTGTCTTGAGTTTCTACTAACAAAGTGGTAACAAAGTGACGAAAAATTTCTAACTACAAAAGGATAAAATTCTCAAGCCTATATTAAACACAAAGAGCACGAGCTCTTCTTCGTATCCTCAATATTTCTTTTTCACCTTCCCAAGGCCAAAATGTCATCATTTTATATAAAAGAAAATCAAAGCCAAATGGTGAAAATGCAAAAATTTGGCTAAGCAAATAGTCAAAATTTCAATGGTTTTATCTGCAGCATGCCCAGCAACAAAACAAAGCCAAGATATTGTCCATCTTTTTGACAGACAAAGAGCCTCAGAGGTCCAGAGTGACATGCCCGAAGGCTGGCACGTGATCGGGCTAATTAAATTAAATAGCAGGAAACAGCTTTTCCATATGCCACTGCCTGGCCACACACAAACTGTAACAGTAAATCTTTTATACTATTCAAGGAAAAATGTAACCATTAAAAAATACACAGTATCAACACACCATCCCAAGAATCAGAAGTTGAATATTCACATAAACTCCCTGACCTGGACTTCAATGCCAAATGTCTAAAAACTTCCTAATTCACTTAAAGAGCCATCCAAAAGCCCATGGCAATTAAAGAGGATGAAAAAGACATCCACTCCCCTCTCCCCTCATCTCCCATCACCACATTCACCAAGGTTTACCAACACTTGAAGCCAATATTCTGATAGCTTTAAGGACACATTTTGACACCAAGTCAAATCAAAACCTCAATACTTCTGAATTGAAGTCTACATCTATTGTTTATTTTCTACCACATTTATATCCTCTCTCCCTTACCCAACTGCAACTTAAAAGATCAATTGAAAAAACCATAAAGCCTTTGCAATGTCTTGAGAAAATTCTTCTCCCAGGAACCTCTCCCCCCCCCAAAAAAATGCTTAGCTAATAACATAATTTTCTCTAAGTTTGTCATTGCAGTTCTAGCTTTAGTTCAAGACAACATTATTTTAGACACATCCATACTTTCGTGTTTCTAGAAGAACTTCCCTGGCTGGGTAGGTGCTACCCATTTTTATCAATCATGGTTTTCATTAGCTTTGATTTCTACCTGTCAGCTTAAATAAAAAAGCACTGTGATGGGAAAATATGGGCAAGGAAATGGCTTCACAGGAATCCTAGGTTAGAATATTGCAAGGTAACATTAACTTAGAGACAAAAAAATTCTGAATCAGTGCAGACAGACCATGGCTTATCTGTTTAAACAGAAATATTAAATATATAATACAATATACAAACTGTAAATGATACTCAAATTTGTGGGGAAAATTACATTTATGGTAACCAGTATTCAGCTAGTACTGGAAACCAGTATTTCATTATTTATGCTTTTTCATAATTGAATTTAAGATTTTCATTAGACTTATTATTTCTTACTATGTGAGTTGACTGAATTAATAGACCATAAGCTAAGAAAATTAAAGTATAATTTTCAATGACAAAAACATACCCAATTCATGGAGGTTCCATGTTACTCAGGAAAAGAATAAAAGAAAGAAAGCTGAGAAGGAGGAGGTAGAGAAAGAGAAAATCTAACATTTGAAAGTGAAATTTGAAAAGTTTTTTTGAAAACTAGTCACTATTATTTTTACTTTATTTCACATCATTGTAGGACACCAAAATGTCATCCAATACACATGGGTTAGTAATACCCTTTTCAGTCTGTGTTTGTGCATATCTGCTAGAAATCAATAAGCAATTATTATTATGATTCCTCCATGTCCACCATTGAAAATAATGTTTGAAGGTGAAGAAAACCAAAATCCAAGAAATTCAAAGCCTAGGAGACAATGGTCATCCTACATAGCCAGTAAGTCACAGATTCTAAAGTGAACCCAGGCCAAAGAATGAGTCAAACCAGTTCCTCCTCTCTTTACTCCTCCCATCCAAAGCTGTATTTATCTCTTCACCCTTTTTCTGAATCTCATGCTCTCTTCTGGATTATTATTCCTGCCACAGGGCCCTGGGAGAGGATTAATAACTCCCCAGGGTCATCCATCCCTTTAAATATCCACAACATTCAATAGATTCCCAGAGAGCATTCTAATTAGTGAGAGAAAAACCAGGTTGAGAGTCAAGACAGCCATAGACCTGCCCTAACAAAATTGAAAATCGAGTATTGAAAGGTTCAAGTAATCAATATTCTTTAAAGAAAAGGAACAAATTTAAATTGTCTGGCATCTAATGAAAATTTATTAGACATTAAAACAAGTAGAAAAATAAGAACAATGTTCAAGAGAAAAATTATGGAGAAGTGGCAGACACAGAAATGGTAGAAACAGTAGAATTAGCAGTAAAAAACTTTAAAGGAAGTATTATAAATATGTCCAAAGATTTAAAAGGTAATGAATGCAAGGATATAAATAGAAAATATAAATAGCTAAGTGAAATCTCTGAAAAATATACTATCTTAATGACAAATTTGTTGGATGTGAATAAAATATGTTTATTCAGTAGAAGAAAAGATGAATATGGCAATAGAAACTGAATAAACTGAAAAAAAAAAGAGTAAGAAAAGAATGTACAGAGACTTATAGAGTGGTGAAATGATATCAAGTCATCTTGAGTCCCAAAAGAGAAGGAGAATAAATATTAGAAGAAATAATGTTTCACATTTTCCAAAATTTTAAAAAGTACAATCCCCCACATGCAAGAAGCTCAGTAAACCAAAGCAGGACAGAAAAGAACAAAAAAAAAAGAAAAAAGAAAAAAAAAGAAAAACCTTTGCACTGAGCCAAATTATAATCAAGTTGCTGAAAACCAGTGATAACAAGATCATATGAAAAACAAGTAGAAGAAAAACACACTACCTGAGTTTAAGATTTGCTATAAAGCAACAATAATCTAGATTCTGTGGTATTGTAAAGTTAGACATATATATCAATGGAATAAACAAAGAGTTGAGAAATTTGCTCATACAAGTATGTTCAATTGATTTCCAGCACAGACATCAAAACAATTCAAAGGAACAATGATAATCTTTTCAAAAACTGGTTTTGCAAAATTTAAGACACTTATGTAAGGTATGAACCTCAGCCTTTCTCCACATCATACACACAACTATATGGCTCAAAATGGCTCTTAGCCTTAAATGTAAAACAAAACTAGGAGAGAAAAAACACTGAAGCAAATCTTTCTTAGGACATTAAAGGGTTAACCAGAGAAGAAAAAATTGATAGAATGGGGCACATCAAAATTAAAACATTCTGCTTTTCAAAATAAAAGGCAAAACTATAGGCTGGTTGAAAATACTTGCAACATATATACCTAGAAACAGAGTGGATCCAAACTATATACTCCTGTAGCCAATAATAAAAAGATAGACACTTCGATTAAAAAAAAATGCAACATAGCCGAATCAATAATTTACAAAAGAAGTTCTACAAATGGACTATAAGCACAGGAAAAGATGCTCAAAATCATCAGATATTCAGAAAACACAAAATAAAACTACAATGAGATTCCATTCCACATCCTCTAGAGTGCAAACAGTTAAAAAAAAAAAAAAAAAGTCTGACAGTACCAAGTGTCAGTAACAGGAACTCTCATACCTTGCTGATCAGAGTGTAAAATAATGAACGATCAAAATAATTTGGCAGTTTCTCATTAAGTTAAGCAAACAGCTCACAACTCAACAATTCCACTTCTAGGTATTAACCCCAAAGAAATAAAGACAAATGTCTACAAAGACAGCAGCTATATTCGTAATCACTCGTGCCTAGAAATAACCTAAAAATTCATGAATGAATGTATAAACACATTGTGGCATATCCAAATAATGGAATGTTATTCAGCAATAAGAAAAGACCATTATTACTGATAACATACAATCCAGATGGAAAATATCATAAACTCCTTTTATACAATTTATGTATATGAAATTATAAAAAAAAAGCTAACGTACTGTGGCAGAATACAGATGAATGATTGGGGAGTGGTGGTAGAGGCTTGATTAAAAAAAGAGGAGAGAACTCTTAGAAATGATACAAATATTTTATTTCTAGATTGTGGGGCACACATTTGTCAAAACTCTTCAAACTGTACATATATAATGAGTGGATTTTTGTATCTACTTTTCAAAAGAGTAGATTAAAAAATCAGTAGGATTTAGAGAGTTAAAGTAATCAAAATAAAAAGCTTACTTTAATTCATTTATTTAAAGAAAAAAATTTTAATGTTTATTTTTGAGAGAGCTAGAGTGTGAGTGGAAGAGGGGCAGAGAGTGAGGGAGACACAGAATCTGAAAAAGACTCCAGGCTAGCAGCAAAGAGCCCAATGCAGGGCTCAAACTCATGAACCAGTTAGATCATGACCTCACTGGAAGTTGGCCACTTAACTGACTGAGCCATCCAGGCGCCCCTAATTCTTTAATCCAACATTTCAATTCAAATTATGATGGGAAGAAAAATCCATGACAATAGAAATTGTGACTTTTTTAGGGCCTCTGCGTGGCTCAGTTGGTTAACCATCTTTCGGTTCAGGTCATGATCTCGTGCTTTGAGATCAGGTTCTGTGCTGACAGCATGGAGCCTGCTTGGGATATTCTCTCTCTCTCCCTCTCTCTGTCTCTGCCCCTACCCTGCCTGTTCTCTCTCTCTCTCTCCCTCTCGAGAGAAAGAGAGAAAGAGAGAAAGAGAGAAAGAAAGAAAGAGAGAAAGAGAGAAAGAAAGAAAGAAAGAAAGAAAGAAAGAAAGAAAGAAAGAAAGAAAGAAGGAAAGAAAGAAAAAAGTTGGGACTTTTTTGAATCCCTGGGAGAGCCTCCTGGGGAAAAAAATATTTATCTGCTTCTATATCTAGAAGCAAATGATATTGAGATATAACTAACTACTATACATATATAAAGGTATACAATATAGAGTAATGCTTAAAATGTGCATGAGGTAAAGAAAATTAAAATAAAAGAGAATCAAGCTGAATACTTTGATGAGTTTGTCAGAAGATTCAAGCAATAAAGGAAAAACCAAACTGTTTAAAATACGTACCAGAATATTGAATGTTAAATTTACTTTGATTGGCGAAGTATAAATAAAGAGGGATTTGATAGCATCACCATCATGGCCAAAACATATATAAGATGCTAAGAAATATAGTGTAAATTAAGCTTATTCTTTATCATGTTAAATGAAGGTACAAGAGAGAGAACTGATGACTATTCAAAACAAGGGAGCAATTTACGAAGATGGAGGCATCGATGCAGGATTTCTTGTTCCCAGATGGAACAAGTTTAACATTCCACCCAACTGGAGAGAGTAGAAAAAAAATCCTCCCACCCAAAAAAAGATTCTCAGAGCATTTGTTAAAAAGCAAAGACTTAGAAAAGTTTAGTTCTTATTTTTATTTATTTTTCCATCCTGACTCCAAAGAAAGGCAAAGCCCAATGCAAATGTAAGAGAATTCCTTCTAGGCTACAAGACAAGGCCAATTTTCTGAGTGTGCTTCCTGATTTGATGCCTTTGGTGCTGATAATGGGGTGGGAATAATGCTAGAGGAGAATTGGGCATAGACAGAGCTTATCAGAAAAACTTCTCCCTGGTTGGTATATTTTCTTAATACATCTCTTGGAAACGAAGATCATGTTGATCATTCAGACCTGGAGTTATTTTAAATTTGTTGAATCCTTAGTTGAAATCTGTTTTTTCAAAAAAAATCTTGGGGTTCTTTTTATGGTCGGTAAAGGAGGTGGAAGAAAAGGGAAAAGGGAGGGGAACGGACGAAGAGTATATTCTCACAGTTTCCCAAAGAACGTCCCAACCTGGGTATTTTCCCACAAACTGGGCAGGGCTTGCAGCTGAATTAGCTCTAGACTGCCTTCCTCCTGCAGGGACATGGACATAGGCTATATATATATATACATATGTGTGTGTGTGTGTGTGTGTGTGTGTGTGTGTATAGCACCATTTTCTGTATGCTGGGACTTGGAAACTTTGGGGAAGCACTGATCTAAGGCTTTTTATTAACTGAAGAGAAGATTATTCACTATTAAAAAGTTAAACTAAATGTTCCTACTAAGAGGAAGAAAGTTACTAACATTCCAAGAAGTTCTTAGTGATGTTATATTAATAATGACATTAGATGTTATATTAATAATGACATTAATAGCAATACCTAATTTTTTTAATGTTGTATTTATTTCTGAGAGAGAGAGAGAGAGAGAGAAAGAAAGAGAGAGACAGCATGAGCAGGTGAGGGCCAGAGAGAGAGAGAGAGGGAGAAAGAAAGAGAGAGACAGCATGAGCAGGTGAGGGCCAGAGAGAGAGGGAGACACAGAATCCAAAGCAGTCACCAGGCTCTGAGCTAGCTGTCAGCACAGAGCCCGATGCGGGGCTCGTACCCACCAACCATGAGATCATGACCTGAGCTGAAGTTGGACACCCAACCGACTGAGTCACCCAGGCGCCCCAGTAATAGCTAATTTTTACTCGGCAACAATTTTGCTAGCACATATTGTTATTTACATAGACTAATCCATTTAAACTTCACAACACCCCAACAAAAAGATTATAATGTTAATCATATTTGACAAATAAGTAAACTGAGGTTTGGCACAACTAAATACTTTGCTCCAGGTGGAGTTGACAGTAGATGATGAATTTGGAACTCAGGCCCTCTGACTATTGAATTAGCACTGTAACCACTAGGCAACTACATCTCAAAGGCAGTTCCACACAAGGATCTCAAAGACAATGAGGAATGCCATTATTGAACTTTGATGCATGTGTAGTCTAAACAATGTATCAATTTTCATGTTCAGTAATGTTTCCATTTAAAAAAATTATTTTTATTTTTATTTTTGAGAGTCAGAGAGAGAGGGAGACACAGAATTCGAAACAGGCTCCAGACTCTGAGCTAGCTGTCAGCACAGAGCTGACATGGGGCTCAAACCCACAAACCATGAGATCATGATCTGAGCTGAAGTCAGATGCTTAACCGACTGAGCCACCCAGGCACCCCAATATTTCCACTTAAATATCCATAAAGATGAAGTTGACTCAGTCTCAGTCTCTAAGATTAATATGCATAATTTTTCTTCTTTCTAAGCTTTACATTTGAAAAACTATGTATAGAATACATGGATTTAGAAAAATTAATACTATAGAGACCATGAAAATTATCTGTATTTTTATCTAAAAATGTGTCCAGTATTATAATAGAATAATGATTCATATACAATACAAATGATCACAAATCAATTCAATTTAGGGAATATCAAATAATTAATTCATCAAGAAAAATATTTCCATCATTAATCCCCGGCCAAAAATAAAAGTTAGAAAGTAATTATTATCACTAGAGCCAGAGTAAAAAAAAAAAATTATTACTAATGTAGAAATTCAGCACAATAAATAGTCCACAAGTAAAAGATGATCATCCTACATTTCACATAGAAAACAGAAGTGAGCCTGTAATCATATAATATGGAAGAAAATGTCATTTAGCCATTAAAAAATTTGCATAGGAGAAATGTAAAAAAAAACAAACACTGAAAGGAAGTTTAACTGAGCACTTCATGGGTTCTTTGCGTAGTGCCAGAAACACTGTATAACATATTTCCCCTGGCTTCGAATGGCAAAAAGACATGACACACAAGTAATAATTAAAAATTCTACAAAAAAATTATATGGAACAAATTCCAAGTTGACTGAAAAGTTAGGGTGGGTTGGAGAAATCAGATTCTATGTCTCCAGACATAAAGGAGAAAAGCAAAGCAGATTTTAGAAAAGGGAGTTAAAGGCTAGGGGAAAAGGTTTGGTGAAACTCATGAGGTTGGGGCCCCATGGTGGAAACTTGCTGTGCATGGTAAGTGATTCAGTTAGATTGGGAGGGATGAGTGCTTGGTCTGAGTATAAAGGAAGAATCATGAGGGCTGACACTCCAGTCTATCATTCAGATGAAACAATTAGATAGATATTTATTATAGGTTCTGTTTATAGAGAATGTGAACAGGGTATTGGTATTTTATAGTAAGTTAATTGAATTAGTATAAAGACTACATTGATGTGGAGGGAGGTTATTATAATAGTAAAAGAATGAATTTGTGTTACTATTAATTAAGGCATTGACCAGGGAAAGCAGAGCCAAAGAGAAAGTAAAGAGATATGATGGCTTGGAAATCAGAAACAGGAGTATTGCAATTGCTTGTAAGAAATAAAGGAGAGGAAATAATCAACGGGGATTTCATGATAATCTGTTCAGTGTCTAAAGGATTGTTCTATGGACAGAAATGGAAAAGCTGGACAAAACAGCACATTTTGAAGATAGTGAATTTAATAACTGAGATGAGAGTGGAGAAATAAGTGAATTTTCCTTACACCTAGTATTAATAAAGTCTTTGATAGTTTTCAAGTTATCTTTAAGATAAAGAACAGAGAGATCTTTAAACCCTTAAATCATTAAGATGGGTATATCAATTCTAATACTAACAATTTATATGAGTAATAGCAACAGAAAGATAATGGCATGAGCAAACATTAGTTTATTGGCCCACTTATTTCTAAAACGATGTAGTGAGGTCTGTTAACATAATATAAAATGAGAAAAAGATGATCTAAAGCAGCATTCTATAACACGGAATATAACGTGACCCAAGAATGTAAGCCACATATATAATCTTAACTGTTCTAACAGTCACATTAAGAAATTAAAAGAAAACAGGCAAGATTAATTTTAGTAATATGTTATATAAGCTATTTAATATATTATTTTAATATATAACCAAATACACCTTTCTCACTTAATAGGAATGTATTTTTCATACTATGTCTTTGAAATCTAGTGGGTATTTCACACTTACAGCATATCTCAGTCATACAGTCACAGGTTAAATTCTTGACTGATACAAGTAGCTACTGGTTTGGACAGTCCTGATACTGGGGTCGTTGCAGAAATTCTGTCAACAGAGACACAAAGATCAAAGCAAAAAGGAAAACATGGGTTCCACGTAAACTTTAAGTGCAAAGTAGACAAGAGTAAAAATGAGGGGCGCCTGGGTGGCTTAGTCGGTTAAGCGTCCGACTTTCGCTTGGGCCATGATCTCGCGGTTCGTGGGTTCGAGCCCCGCGTCGGGCTCTGTGCTGACTGCCAGCTCAGAGCCTGGAGCCTGTTTCAGTCTGTGACTCCCTCTCTCTCTGACCCTCCCCTGCTCACGCTGTCTCTCTCGCTCTCCTAGAAATAAATAAAAAAAAAAAAATTAAAAAAAAAAAAGAGTAAAAAGGAATGACCAGGGATAGAATTTTGCTAATAAATAAGGAAAAATAATTCTGATTTAGTTTTTAAACATCACCAGAAAAAAGGCATTTCTTAAAGGAAAAATAAACTTAATGTTTTCTTCAGTTTTGTATTAGATACATTAAACAGCAAGATTGCAGCATTTATATGGTTCACTGGGAAGGAAAAGGAAAAGAAGAGCCTCAAAAGCCAGGAAGCAGCAAGAAAGAGAAACAGGAATGGCAGAAAAGCAAGACCAAGATCAGCTAGAAATTTAAAAAATGGAGATGATGCACGAGAAAATGGAGACCAACCATCGTTAAGTTCATATCTCTTTAAAAATAACTAAAATGGAAGAATTTTTTTGTTTAAAAAAAGGTGTAAGTAACTAAGAAAACGGATTAAAGACCTAAAAGTGAGGGGTAAAATTAAAAATTCCTAGGGGTGGCTGGGTGGCAGTTGGCTAAGCATCTCTGACTTCAGCTGAGGTCATGATATTGCCATTTGTGAGTTCGAGCCCTGCATCAGCTGTGCTGACAGCTCAGAGCTTAGAGCTTGCTTTGGATTCTGTGTCTCCCTCTATCTCTCTGCCCCTCCCCTGCTTGTGCTCTGTCTCCTCTATCTCTCTCAAAAATATAGAAAAACATTAAAAAATTAAAATAAAAAACTCTTAGAAGAAAACAGGGGTGTACATCTTTGTGACATTGGATTAGGCAATGGTTTCTTAAATATGACACCAAAAGCACAAGCAATAGAAGAAAAAATAGATAAACTAGACTTCAACAAAAATAAAAATGTTTGTGTACCAAAGGAAACATCAAGAAAAGGAAAGACAACCCACAGAATGGGAGAAAAAATTTGCAACTCATATATTTGATAATTTTCAATTCACATTTTGGATATCCAGTAAATATATTTAAAAACATAACAACAGAAAGACTAAGAAGCCAGTCAAAAAATGGGCAGAGGACTTGAATAGATATTACCCTCCAAAAGTTACAAATGTTCACTAAGTAAATTTTAAGATGCTCAACACCATTAACAATTAGTGAAATAGAAATCAAACAACAATGAGTTGATATTTCACATCCACTAGGATGACAGCAATCTTTTAAAAATTAAAACAGCAAGTGTTGGGAAGGACATGGAGATATTGCAACCCCTCTTATACTGCTAGTGGAAATACGAGAGTTCAGCCACTGTAGAAAACAACCTGAGACTTCTTCACAAGTAAACAGAAGCACCACAGGACCCAACAATTTCACTACTAGGTATATACTCAAGAGAATAATGTATGTTAACATACAAGCTTTAACATGAACATTCATAGCAGGATTACTCATAAGAGCCAAAGAATGAAAACCAAGTGTCCTTCAACTAATGAACTCATAAACAAAATGTAGTATATTCATTCAATGGAATATTATTCAGCTATAAAAAGGAATGAAGTACTGATACACGAACCTTGAAAACATTATGCATAGTGAAAGAAGCCCGACACACAAAAGGCCACATAATATATGATTTCATTTATATGAAATGTCTGCAACAGGCAAATCCATAGGGACATAAAGTAGATGTATGTGGTTGCCAGGGGCTGGAGGGAGGGATCAAGGAAGAGTGATTGCTTTGAGTTGGTGAAAATATTCTGGAATTAGACCATAGTGATGGCAGCACAGCATCATGAATATACCAAAACCTACTTAATTGTATACTTTAAAAATGGATAAAATGGTAAATTTTATGTTTTATGAAATGTATCTCAATAAAAACACAAAAACAAAAAAAAAACTATGTTGCAACAAATAGCTCAGAACTTATGAAGAAAAATAACTTGCCAAAACTTGGTGAATAAATACTCTATAAACAAGCTAAGCAATTATTTAAATTAGAAGAGAAAAATAAACCAAAAGGACAAACACTATCAAGGAAATAATAGCAGTAAATATAGTGAGAATAGTCTGTAGTTGAGTTAAAATGCAGATGAAATAAAACAATATACAAAAAACAGAAGATAGTCTATGTTGGAAACTATGAATGAAGAGTCCAAGGATCTTAGGTAAAAAGCTATTGAAAATCAGGCCATAATTCAGGAAGTGGTTTAGGGCCCCTGGGCATCTCCAGAACATTATTTCTGAATCAGACTGTCCCAGAGGGTTTGAAAAATTAGATTCCTGGGCTCCCCTACGACAACAGAATCAGAACCTCTGGGAAGTGTGGTCAGACTCTGAATTGCCAACAACTTCCCTCAGGAGGATTTTTATGCATCTTTCAACTGAAAAATCACCTAGAAAGACAAGAACTCAAGACAAATGTCTCTGTTTTTCCTTTCCCCAACATTTTATACAGACTATTTTAGCTCAAAACAATTATCAAGAGCAGAAGTCAAAAAACGTTTTAAAAGGCAGAGTCCTAGCTACTTAGAAATTGGGCTCTTGGCCTTGTTTGGGGAATGAAGATAAGAAGCGGCAAAAGAGAACTGTGACCTAGTTGAAATCTTTTCTCCTCTCCCCCCAAAATCAATCCCAAGTGCAGGCATTTTGTTCTACCTCATCCTAACACTGGCTTGGCGCAGAAAAAAAGAAACTCACAAATTTACATGATTCAAAATGGTTGAACATCATGTATTCAAGAATTATGTCTCTCATCTGTACGTTAGACAAAAAATGAAAAGAGTCCTAATCTCCTACTTTACAACAACAATTAAAATGAATTCCACACAGTTTGGAAATGCTGATGGAGAGGGGCAGAAGAAAGGAGACGAAGAGAACAGAGAAGTAAAGGAGAGGGAGAGGGAGAGGGAGAGGGAGAGGGAGAGAGAAAGGGAGAGAAAGTACTGATGATTTAATAACCTGCACAGGTTTAAAGAATTGTTGCATTAAATGCTTTGTGGTAGTAAAGGGAGAGAAAAAGGACTCTGGTGCCAGAGTGCGTGGGTCCAAATTAGAGCCTGACTCTGTCACTGACTGGGTGACCTTGTCCTTCTTTAACTTCTTTGTGCCCCAGTGCCCTCATGTCCACAATGAGAGAGTAACATCTATCTCATAAAGTTGTGAGAACTAAACCAGTTGCCAGACATATGTTTGCAATAGTTAAAAGTCAAAGTCGTTTTGTAAATCAAGATGATCCCCAAAGGTTGCACAGTCTAAACTTTCCAGTTTATAAGCCTTAAAGAAGGTATTATGAAATTAGAAATAGGAACCTTTTTAAATCTAAATAGGTAAGTTCTGAAAAGTCACATTCCCAATATCTTGTTTTATTTGCCAGAATTCTTTGATTGCCCTCCTATACTTTCCTTTTAAAACCCCCATGGAGGAATTATCAATAAGGAATGGCAATCTACATCTCAAATTCCATCTCTTGCATTTCCAAGTTCTTGATTGTAATTGGTAATTACCTTGATTAGTTATCATTGTTAACTCACAATTGTATACCCCCAATTCTGTGTTTCCATTATTGAAAAAAATCACAAGGAAATGCCAAATTAAAAAAAAAAAGTAATGTTGTCTACTTATATATCTGTTGAGTACTAGGTTTCAAAAAAAATGTTTAGTGTCTGAATTGCTTTTTAAAATCCTTTAGAGAAAAAAGCATAAAACAAAGTAAAAATTTCTTAAAGATAATCTTTTTCAGATCAATGAAAAGTAGGAGTCTCCATTTCAGCAGCCACCTTTACCAATGCCAATGAGAAGGTAGATTTTTACTGCCGGAAGAGAAAGTCTAATGTTTAGTAACTGCAAGTCTTGGCAAAAAGTAGTTTTCTAAAGAAAAATGTTTTTAACACGAGATTTATACTTTTTAGTGAAACATCCACTTTACAGTTCGGAAATCAGGTATGCAGTATAAAACCATCATCTAATTGGTTCCTCCAACTTTTTTTGATGATCTCTGGTACCAACTTTTTCTTGTAATTTTATAAAAAGTCCAAAGGCAATTTTTAGAAAATTATAACTAATGGTATTCCAACAATTCTGACCGAATTATCAGATTTATGGCATTATGGAATAATAATCCATTTTGTAATAGTGATATTTAGCTCTAGCATTCTTAATGATCTGATACAACATTATTGTGACTTAGAGTAATTTTAATTTGTATGCCTTTAAAGTTTAAATTAAGGGAATCAAAGAATATAAAATAACTAGTTTTAACTCGCTGAAACAGAAACGCAGTAACACATTATGAAGTTATGAAGTACTGACTGATTTAAATCCTCCTAGCAACTGACCAGAAGAGGAGCACATAGAGGTCATGGCGCGTGGACGTCTATGGTTCAGTTTCCCTCACCTGAGCCAGGCTCCTTGTTCCTTACCCTAGCATTAGAATCATTGTTTCCATCTAAGGGGAAGTCATTTAATTAGTTTTTTTTTTCTCTTTAAATTTATGGACTGTTACTTTATACTTGTAGGTCAGGCTGTCACTGTACTAGATAAAATTATTATGATACATGGAACATTATTTATTTTAATATTTACTGACTGCTTGTTACACTGAAGGAATTATGTTAACCTTTTTAAAAATAATCTTTTAAGTTGAGCAAAGTGAGGAATTAACATTTAGCAATATAAAGTTTTATATTTGGAAGGTGACATCAAACATGATGACGTATCATGAAAAAAGAGGCCACACTGGGAAAATGAAGAGGCAACAAATTTTACATGTGTTTGCTATCTGATAATGGCTAACATAAATAGGTTAAAATCATTGTTGGATTTATTAATTTTAATGGCATGAGAAATAATTGCTCAAAATATCTTCATTTTCTTGTTTCAACAACAAATGGCAAATATATTTTGGTTATACGAGACCTAGTGCATGAGCTTCAAATTCGATAAAATATATCAAGTTTACACAAAGCCAAATGTATGAAAGGGGATCTTTTAAAAAAAACTTTATTTGAGAAAGGAAGAGACTTATAACAGAAGGCAAGAAGGAAACATACAAACAATATATTTACAACACAAAACAAGAGATCACCTTCAAGGGTGTAAATTATAATAAATACAGTAGATTTTAAAAGAGACATTTATCAATTAATTCTAAGATGAATTAAGTCCAGCTTTCTTTTTCACTGGTTCCAGGTAGTTTCTTGATTAAATTCAAAGACTATCAAATTCAAACAATTAATGTCCACCAACTATACTGATGAAGCTCTCTCAAATGACATTATAAAAAATAGGTTTTTTTTGTTTGTGATTACATATCTTTGAAGTAATATTATACAAAAGTCTGCTCAGCCACATGTTCCTCCCCAAATAAAATGTATTTTAAAAGATGCACTATCCCTTTTTTATGAGATTGAAAAAAGACTTTAAAGAAATGAATATTTATGAGATGGAAAAAATATACAATTTTATCTTAGGAATGCCATATTTTTAATGCAAAACAACTGACAAAAAGTCATTTTAATCTTAAGGAATATACTAACCAAAATATGTTGGTAATAGGAAAAGTTACCTATTAGAGCTATTTGTCAAATTATCAGAAGGACTTTCATTATATGGAAAAGTTTTAAACTTTCTAAATTCTAGTTATGTTAATTTAATTTGAATGGAGACTTTTTAAAAAAGGATAATGTATCTTTAGCAGTGACCTTTTTTTAAGAAATATTTTTAAATGTCACAGCAAAATGTAAACAACACGTGCCAATAACATACAGTTGTTACAATGTCTACATTTGGCAAAATTGCTCTATCTCCTTTGAAACAGGATACTACACCTTAAAATACCTTGGATTTAGAAATATAAATATTTTAATAGAAAAAACCTCACAAAGATTCTAGGTCAATTTGGATTATCCATATTAAAGGGGTCTTAATACAGTGAATCTTTAACTAGCTTAACAAAAGTAAACCTATAAAACAAGGTAAACATATCAAAAGGAGTATGAAGGAAATGTTCCAGTGAAAAGCTTCCTCAACAATTTCCCTACTTGTGGTGTTATTTTCTTAGACAATAAATCAATTCATAGAGTGCCCTTTAAAAACAGAAAGAGTAAAACACTATCCTCCGGTTTTTTCCCCCTACATTCCTCATTACATGAATCACTTGGACTTCCTGTTTCCACAAGGCATTTCCTGTTCAGCCGCATAGAATCAGTTTTCTGTAGGAGAACAGCAGGAACCTGACAAAGAACTGACTTAAATAAACAGAGTCTTCTGTTGCCTTCAAAGTTGTTTGTATTTCATAGCATCAAAGGACACAGTCCTTCTGAAGGTGCATTATATACAAGTAGATTCTGTTGTTAAGCCTAACTTTTCCTAAATTTTTATTTGCCAAAATGGTATGGTATATGCCAAGTCATTATGCCTAAGAGATCCTAGTGATATGATTATAAAATATGGTACACCTTCTTCTTTTAAACATAATTGTGACTTCATATCAGATAATCATCATACTATTACTACGTTGTCTACAATTGTAGATACAATATAGTATCTGATTGGACCATAATGCTGCACATTACTTCTTGCCGATACTTGTATCAGCCTCAGTTGACCTTTTAATAGACAATGTCATCAAATAACACAAGATAAAAGTAAAATGAGCAGTGCTAGGTGAGACATAATGTAATATTTAAAATAGCGCTGTACTTTGCAATCTATATATTTAAAACCACCTCTATTCCTAATATTTTCAATTGCAATCTATACAATAACCTAAGGACTATTGGCATGGTAACCAGAACATTTAACTTAACAAAAAAGAGAGAGGAAGGAAGGGGCAGACTACCTTTAACAGTGTTCAAGACTGTAGTATGATACATTATGTACAACAATGTGAAAACTGAATTCTACATATCAAAAAAAAAATTTAAGAACTAATAGAATGTTTCATTGATCAGACTGGGTGACTTTATCCAGCAGTCACTGATCTCAACAGATAAACTAAAAACAACAGTGAGTTCGTTTTCCTTAGAAGTAATTGGCGTGGCAGGCTTTGGGATGAATTTAAAGCCTATTAATTATGTGTATACTTATGTAGTATAGTTTTAGTGTAACAAGTATTTCCTTACCAGTGGAGTTTCAATGAAACCTTGATATCTATATAGAAATCAGTATATAGAGAAATCTCTATATAGATATATCTGCATTAAGTAGAATCCTTAAACACTAAAATCAAATCATTCAGAAATATAAACAAATAGGAAATAATATCCATTTACCAAAATCTGCAATGCATTTCCTATTCAGATAATGACTTTGATTACAAATCCTGGAGCTAAATCTTTGCCTATTACCTGTTGCATAAAAGCAGCCTGCTCCCCAGATTCCATTTCCTGGATCTGAGCATCTTCATCACTGTCCACTGGTTCCTCCTTGACCTTCACAGCCCCAACTTGTCCCAGTGTGTCATCCACACAAGCACTGCTGTCGCTCCTAGTGCTGTTGCCACTAGAGGGTGCTCTGTCTTCCTGCATCGCCTGGTCCCCCTGAAGCTCTTCCTCTGCTTCCTCGAGGTGACTGCCTGGTTGCTTCAGTTGTTCAATAGATTTCGAAAGCAGCTAGAAGAGAGTGTTCAGGGTTCAAAATTCAGTAGTCCTTGGTGGTAACAAAGAAGCAAAATACACTTTGATTTCTAATGACTCTACTTCAGTGCATTCTGTTTTCTAATTTCTGAACATCAATTTCACAATGAATTTGTAAGCAACAACTTCCTCAGTGATACTAAATTTGAAGCACTCCTATCATTTCTATATTGTATTGGTGTCGTAGGCAGAGAATGAGGTCTTTAGGTGCTTTTAAAAAATGGATTACTCCTTAATACACTTAGAATATGGTGGGAGAAAGGTAAATAAGCTTTTTCTGCGGGAACCATGAAACTTTTACAAGCACAGTTTATACTGAGACAATTTAACACAAGTAAACCTGAGAATATTTTTCTCAAAGAGAAAACATAATGGAAATAAAGGCAAAGTAATGGAAAACTTCCACAGTCTCATTTTTTTTTTTGACAAATGTCAACCACTATAAAATACAAACACAAATGCAAAGTCCTGTTTATCTAATTTTCCCAGACCTAAATGGCAAATATCCTCTTATATATTCTGGTAAAACATGGAAATATTGATTTTGAAATCCTAAACTTTAAAAAGATATGCTATTAAAAAACTGTGATAGTAAAAATGAACATATCCATACTAAATAAGAGGAAAGAAGAAATTATTTTTAATTGAAAGTTATTATTTAGGCCTTTTCTTTATTTTATAAGTTAAATTGTATTTAATCTTCAGAAGTATATGAATTAACTGATCAATGATTTAAAAAAATGACAACATACCTAAAGCAAACAATAGCAAAATATCATAGTATAAAAGCTCAATAAATGGGGTAAAATACTCAAGATGATTTAGTCTTACAATAGGTCTTTTGTTTTAATTGACAAT
Organism: Crocuta crocuta; assembly: GCF_008692635.1. Taxonomy (NCBI): domain Eukaryota; kingdom Metazoa; phylum Chordata; class Mammalia; order Carnivora; family Hyaenidae; genus Crocuta; species Crocuta crocuta. The sequence goes on from NW_027529173.1 coordinate 3,726,244, forward strand.
GACCCTATTGACTGATCATCTGCAGATCTTGAACTGTGTATTCAAGAGTGATTAGAGTTTTCTGTTAAGTCAGTGCCCATGTAAACAACATGCCAAATATTGTTAATGAGCAGCACACTTAGAACACAACCACCAAAATCATGAATACTGATTTTTCTATGTCCAGTTTCAGCTTACCTCACACATGTTTCTTTTTTTTTAAGTTTATTTGTATTTATTTTGAGAGAGAGAGACTCATACAAGTGGGGGAGGGACAGAGAGAGGGGGGGAGAGAGAGAATCTCAAACATGGTCCATACTGCCAGTGCGGAGCCCGACGTGGAGCTCAAACTCACGAACCATGAGAACCTGAGCCAAAACCAAGAGTTGGATGCCTAACGGACTGAGCCACCGAGGCGCGTCTAACTATGTTTCTAAGACTAAACACATGCTTAGAGTTAGAATACCTAGTACTCCAACTCTGAAGGGTGTCTTACCCACTTCAGGCTTTCAGCCTGGACTTTCCTCCAGGCTACACACAACATCAGATTTCACTGTAGGTAATTTCAATTTCACTGTAGGTAAAATTATTGGGAGTTTTCATTCATTTGTTCAACATTATTTATTGAGTGCCAACTATGTTCAAGACACCATGCCCTCATGGAGTTTATAGTTTAGTGTGTTAGAAAGGCACACATAGAAAAATAAGTTTATTCTTATTTTCAAGTATGGTAAATGAAAATGAAAGAAACACAAGGTATTCTAAGATTACACCCTGGTTGGCACAGGAGCCAACTGCAGATGGTTATGAGAGGTTTCACTTAGAGGATGCTACGTTCAGGCTAAGACATGAAAGAGGAAGTACGGAGGTTTTAGTTATGTGTATGAGGGGTTGAAATAAGCATAGAGAGCATTTCTGGCCCAAGGCACAGTATGTGTGCTGGAAAAAGGAGTTCAGTGGCATTAAAGCAAATGAAAGGTCAGTGGGGTTTGAGCACAGGAAGATGGGGAGAATGCTGGAGAGAGTTACAGCTTATACTACATTTGGGTTGAGAACAAGATTCTAAAGAAATAAGATACAATTTAGGATAAACCACAAATAAGATGTAAATATCGCCAATCTTAAGTTAGATATAATCAAGCTAAGAGAATATATACCAATCAAAATGTATGTCAAAATGAAGAAGGCAAATTTAAATATTAATTTCCTTTGTGCCTACAATCTAATTTCTATTGTTCCTGGGCTGTCAGCATAAGAACGATCACCCCATCACACTTTAAATGTCTCTATGTATTTTATAGGGAATTATTTGCAGTACCTTTGTACCAATGCTAGCCAGTTCTTCATATCATAAATATATAATAACTTGCATACTGCTGAGATTTTGGAGAAAAGAGACAATGTAATTGTCTGAATTTCTGAACTTTGGCTATACAACTCTAGGATCCCGTTTAATTGGCTGTTAGAAAAAGAATCTGTAACACCATAGAAAATAAGCAGGATTTTCATTAAAAAGTCCCAGTTTGGGCTGGGATACCAGGGATAAGGACTTTGGGTGATAAGAATCCATTCATTATTCAGAGAGAGAGAAAAAAAGAGTGAGATCTCATCATTCAGTCTTGCAAAGCTTACCTCCATCACTCACCTCAGGTGAGACATACAAGAGCAGGGTAGAGGTTGTTGTGGGGAGAAGAGAGTGATCTAAGGGAAGGTATTAGGTAGGTGAAGGAGGCTGCAAGAGCTCCTTGGAGGGACTATCTGCAGGCAGATTGCTACAGTTCCACCTTCTGGATGGATACTTGGTAAGCTGTAGAACTTTGCCCGCTCATTACCAAATCTTAACTGGAAAAACTCATGGGAGCTAGCTCATCAGAGATGGTGGGCCAAGGACACATATGAAACAAGCAGACACCTCTGGAGGGTGTTCAAAAGTTCCTGCCCATAAGAACCTCTGCGAGGAAGAGAGAAGAAAAGAAAAATGACTATACAGGATGTGTGGCCATGAGATAGGAACTGAGGGGCCATAGAGCACAGGACCACTGTCCAGGAAATGCCATGTCAAAAGTCCCTGCTTACTGAGGAGTGGCTGCAACTTCTACAGCTTCTGAATGTTTGACTATGGGGCATATTCAATAACTAAGAGGAAGCTACAGATACCACTCGCTAAGTAAAAGGATGATCTTGTTACCATTCGTCTTCTTTCCAGTCCCAACATGGCCACTCAGTACCTTGAATCTTGAGACTCTAATGGTCTTTTACCTCTGCTCTACTTTAGCACCCAATGTTGTGATTATACCCTGGCCCTGGTCTATTTTTTTAATGTTTATTTATTTATTTTGAGAGAGAAACAGAAAGAGCGGGAGATGGGCAGAGAGAAAGAGAGAAAGATAGAATCACAAGCAAGCTCTTTGTTGTCAGTGAGGAGCCCAATGCAGGGCTTGATCTCATGAACTGTGAAATCATGACCTGAGCTGAAATCAAAAGTTGGACGTTTAACTGACTGAGCCACTCTGGTGTCCCTGGCCCTGGTCTTTATTAGTAGCTGTGCACTTTCCTAAATCTCAGTTTCCATCATCATTCCCTTCTGGCTCATTCTCAGAATATTCTGACCCTAACCTCTCCTCAGCTCTGGAGGGTACTCTAAATGATTGAGCCTACCACATTCTTGCCGCCCACCCCTCCCTTATCCCTCACTTCCCTCCTTGCTGGACTACGCTCCATTCTCCATTATTAAAAATCACTCCCTTACACTGTCTTCAACTCTCCTGCCCTTTTTCAATATTGGTTTTACTGGAAAAGTAGGCTTCTAACCTTGATTAATACTGTATCTCTGCCAAACCCAAGCAGCTGAATAAGCTAGGAAACAAACAAACAAATTACAATCATGCTGAATGCTTCTCTTCAAATTCATGAAGCAAAACCATCAAAAGGGCTCCCTGTGCTGTCTGACAGTCCTACTATATTTCTTTAGTTAACTCATTCCCACTCTTTCCATGACAATTTCAACCTACTGCCTCTCCCCTCCAACCTCTAATATCCAGACCTTTCCTTCATTCCCTGCTGATACTTTCCTTCTTATTTCACTGAGAAAACAGAAGCCTCCAAAGGGAAACTCTGTTTCCTGCTACCATCACATTAACCAAGCTGTCCCATTCACCCTTCCTCCTGTTTTTTGGAAAGCAACATCTTTGCTCTTATCGCAGTCCATCCCTTGGCTTATGGCCTGGATTCTATCCACTTCTGCAATTATCCATTCTGTCCTCCAACACACACTTACCCTCTCTGCTGGAATATTCTTATTTGTACATTTTCAAAATGATAATCTATCTAAAATAAAACCTCCCTTGCTCCCTCAACCAACACCATTATTTATCTCCCTCTATAACAAAACTCCTTATCTCTCTTCACTGTCTTCACTTCTCTTTTCCCATTGTCTTTAGAATTTATGCCAATAAGGCTTTCATCCACACTATATGACCGAAATCTCTCTTGTTAAAGTAAATAGTGATTGCATTAATTCTGAATCCACTGGCATTTTAAATAGGATGTTAAGAGTCAGTAAGGTAAAGCATTTCAAAAAGGGCACCAAGATACAATCATAGCATATTTGAAAGTTAGAGACCTATATTACTACTGTTGGTTCAGCCAAAAATGAGACAAGCTGTGTGTTAATTTCCTGGAAAATAGTTTCTCATGGTTAACAAGTGTGTCAAAGAAAACTTCTAATACTGACCAAATGCCTAGTGTTCACAGAATACACCATGTGTACGTTTTAACAAAATACCTGAAATCTGACCTGTTAATGTATTTCTGAGGTCATAGACATACCCAGAAATCTCATCATTTAGCCCATGAATCACATTTGGTCCGTATTTACAACCTCACTGACAAGGATACGTATATAACAATTTTCAGTGTGCAATAAAGAAACAACGCCATTTGTTCTAGTGAGTTTCTTTGGCTTCATCTACACTTGTGATGTACTAAAGGAAACATGAGAGAGAAAAATGCCAGAATGAATAATGCTATGATGACTGGGCAAAAAAACCCAAATAGCGAAATGATCTTCCAAGGGCAGAATTCCTTGATGGTTTGTAAAAGAAATGTTTCTTGACATAAAACAGTAACTTACGAGGGGAGATATATACATATAAAATGTAGTCACTGGTAACAACATTCTTCAAACCTTTATTTTATAAAGAAGGAATTTCAGGTCCAACAGAAGCTGAGCCATTTCCAGAAACAAAAAAAAAGAATAGAAATCTAGAATTTTCTATATCCTTCCACTCTGCTTTCTCCTCTGAAACAGCTATATTCTGGTGACAACCTTATTAATATAAACATTAACATTATCTCCCTGAGTTCTAAACTTCATATCTAGCTGCTTCCACAACATCTTTCTTTAGATGTAGACTAACAGGTATCATAAACTTTAAATAGCTCAAAGAAAACCTTTATTCTCCTCCCACTCAAAAGTTTTGCTCACTTAATTTTCTCATCTGAGTGAACAGCAATACCCAACTGCATGAGTCAAAAATCTAGGACTTATCCTTGTCTCTCTCTCACTCATCTTTTTTTTTTGTTTTGTTTTGTTTTAATAAATATCTGAAAGCTTAATTGATGCTTAGTAACAGTGCTTTGACACTTTTCTTTCCAGGTTATGAAGCAAATGCCAAAGTTTTCATGAACAACAACTGCCATTTTTTCACCATCTCTGAAATAAAATGTGCTCTTTGCGAAGTTTCACAAAATACAAGAGTGATAAATGGGATCTCCTGGGAGCCAGTTTTGCAAGATACAAATGCAGAGGAGGAGTTAACCAGACTTCTTCTTCCAGGTATTTGACTAAAGCTGTTTTTGTTTAAGCCATCAAATTTGCCAGAGTGGAAAAATTAGCAATTAGCATCAACAAGAAAAATCTACAAGCCAAAGTCATAGAAAACCTGTCTGCCAGGTTTTACTTATTTTAGATTTTTAAAATAAAAAATTACTTCATGTTGTTTGTAAGTTTCTGGCTATGTATGAAGACATTCAGTACTCAGATTATGTTGTGTTGTATGTGTTCTTGAACTTCAAATGTGACCATTACAAAGATGGTAGGGGCTAACCCTTTTCTAATTTGTACTGTCGCTGAGTGGCCCCAGATGCAGGGAGGAGCTGCCTGCTCACACTCAGTGGGGTAGCAGAGTCTCTCTTTGGTTGAACATCTGGAGGTGATCCCCCAGCAAAGTTGAGCTGTTGCCTTGCTGGCTGCAAAACACAAGACGAAACATCTGTGTGACAGATAAATGCACAGACTTGTGTGAATCTCGGCTGAGGGCCCATCTGTAAAATACACCGTGTGTCGTGTCATTCATCTGACACCAGGTGAGTTACTTTGGTAGGGAACCCAGCAGAGAGGAAGATGATGGCTGTGCTTCTCCTTCCCCTTTAATCTGGGCTCTTCCTCATCTGTCAGTATTTCTCTGTATCCTCCATGCTACCACACAGACATCGTACTGAATGCTAAGAATGTTGCAGGCACTCTATGACCATTCTGGGTTTGTAGCATACACTCATACATACTCACACCGACATTCTATGGACCAGATATGATAATTTATCTAAATTTCTAACATCTTAAGTGTTGCAATACTTATCAATCGCCGCTAGGATCATAATTATAGCAAATCTGTAACTACAGTGTTTTATATTCCATGTTAAATATCATCTAGTCTATTGGCAAATGATGTAAATTTCATGAAATAATATTTAACGGCTGTGTTGCTAACCTTTACACATGAGCACATTCAGCTCATCTCTGTGTAAGTTACTCTGAGACAAGCCTAGAAGTCAACATAAGTGCTGTCAAATAAAGTATCTTTAAATTCCATATTTTAAATTTTTCCCACAGAGATCTTTCATGTCCCCACAAATATCTTCAGATTTGGAATGGCAACTAAGAACAAGAGTGTGGAAGGAGTAAATCTGTTTCTGATGGACATCTGGTTTTCTGAAATTGTCAACAACACATTAAACACAAGTGTTTGAATGTGATTATTAAACTATGCAAAATGACCTTCAACCCAACTCATCACTTTCTTATTCTGCCTCAGATTTTAAGACAGATTTTACTTGAGGAATGGCAATGGCACAAGTTTTTGTTTTTGTTCTTGTTTTTGCTTTTAAATAAATGCAAAATTCTTCTTTTGGAAAATGAAACCTTTCCCTTAAGCTCCAAGGAAACTAGATTGTAAAACAATGATAAGATTCTGTCTCAAATCACAAATAGATTAGGAATGTACCAACTGTTCTCAAATACAACATGCAGAGCTTGGAGGGTTGTCAAATCAAGAGGTCTACTTAGAGAAGAACTCTACCTCACGCCAAAAATCTCCATGTCATTTCACTTCCGTGCATTTTAGGGAAATAACCAGGAGAACCAAAACTAAATGACAAGAGAAATATTTTCTAAGTATTAGTTCATCATTCACATAAATTAAAAGTTTAAACTGAAAAATATGCCTTCTTCCCAGTATTGAAGACATATGAAACTAATCGAGGGATTAAGTGAATTCTAAATAAACACGTATTTATCTTTATAACTTTAAATTGTTGTCTAAAACAACATGTGCAATTAAAATACGCTTTTCTGGCTTCAAAACATCCTAATATTTCAATAACTTAAATAGGTGTTAACTTCTGGAACTGGAAAGGATACTGAAAATTTCCTCCTTCCAGGGAGTTTGAGAAAGTTACCCACTCACTCTTTATTCATTTGACAATTATTGTTGAACCCTTACTGTATGCCACACCCTGAGAAGAGCAGTCAGTTAGGCAAGCTCTCAGAAGAGAAAATAGAGAGTAAGCAACTAAAGACTGTAATTTAATGTGGTAAGGAATGATGGGGGAAGGGGTGAGCATCTGTGTCTAATTTGTGTGGGCAGGAAAGGCCCTCAGAAGAGGTGAGGTTTAAGCTACGATGGACTCCAACACCAAGGTCAAGTCATGAAAAGATCTGGAGGTTGAACCTTCCATACAGTACAGTGGCCAGCACAACTCCTGGAGATAGAATGACATTCCCTACAGACTGGAAGAGAGGCCAACATGGCTGAGGCTCAGCAAGTAAGAGAAGGGAGTAGGAGATAAGGTCAGTGGGGGGTCAAGAGCCAGAATATGACAGCCCTGTAGGCTACAAAAAGATATTTGTATTTTTTTAAATTAATGTTTTATTTATTTCTGAGAGAGAGAGAGAGAGAAAGAGAGAGAGAGAGAGAGAGAGAGAGGCAGTGTGGGCAGGGAAGGAAAGGTCAGAGAGAGAGAGGAAACACAGAATCCGAAGCAGGCTCCAGGCTCTGAGCTGGCTGTCAGCACAGAGCCTGATGTGGGGCTCGAACCCAAGAAATGCGAGATCATGAGATCACGACCTGAGCTGAAGTGGACGTCCAACTGACTGAGCCACCCAGGTGCTCCAAGGTATGTGTATTTTATCTACTAAACAATAAAAAGCAACTGGGGAGTTTTAAGCAAGCCATTAACATGATTTGATTTGCATTTATTTGTAAATGATCACTTTGGCTACTGTAGAAGATTGGATTCTGGTGGGCAAAAGTAGAAACAGAAAGCCCTGACTTTTAAGACATAAAAACCTTAGCAAGAGGGTGTTACAAGACTTAACTAGAACACAAATGACCTATTTTTCCTTCTTTTACAGCACTGTGTCATTTTATGTCTTTTTATATTGCGTAATAGAATTTTCCCCTAATAATCCCCTTTCCAGTCTTCAGTTGATATATTTTCTTTCAACTTTTTCTTTCTTTGGTTTTTTTGGGGTAATGAATAGAGGCACAGTTAAGGGAAGGCACCCTTGGCAATTTTGGACTGTGTCTCAGAAGAGACAAGATCTCAAAGGCAATGATCTTCAAATCAATCGAATGAGAAACACCTCCCTTTCTCCCCATTCGTCAACCCTGACTATGGTCATCTGGATAGTAGTACAAACCCTATTTAAAATGGATGACCAAGAATAAACCCTAGAAAATAATTGCCACATGGAAATGTGGGCCCCAGTGTAGCCAGATTTTCAATTTTTCTGACAATGCCAGAAATCAGATTTATATTTGAAATCTTTCTATTTTTAAAGATTGACAAAAAGTTGAAATGCTGTTTAAGATGCCTGGCTGTCCAACAACAGCAGTTCAATGGAATGGATCCAGTCCGCTGAGTGTCCACCTATGACCTCTGAAAATAACCCCTTACGGCCCTTCTTCCTTAAGCATTCTATGCTTTAGATCATTGAGAGCTGATGTCTGCTTGCTCTTAAAATATACCATCCTTTATACTTGTTATTTGTTTTATGTTTTCTACATGGTCAAAAATTCAACTACTTTGCCTGGGGCTGGAGGTAGGGGTAGGAATTGACTACAAAGAGCAACACAAAGAAAGTTTGGAAGTTGAGGGAACTGTTATCTATCTTTATTGCGGTAATTATATGACAATATGCATTTGTCAAAACTCACTGAATTATAGAGGAAAAGGAATACATTTTGCTGTGTAAATTATACCTCAATAAATAATTCATAATTAACCGTAAAGAAAAAAAGGTCTGCTCCATGATGAATACAAAGACTCAAGCTGGAACAAAATTTAGTAGTTCGCTTTACAGCAAAGTAGCTTGATGCAAGATTGAGGCAAGTAGGAAATGTGTGTCTTGGAAATATTTTAGCACTTCCAGATAACCATCTTCATTAACAGAATAAGAAGAAAACTATTAGTGCCAAATAAGAATGTAAATACCACATTAGATTTAAGTTGTGCTTACCGTGTTTACAAAGCACTCTGAGTACATCCTTTCATGTAATCCTCACTATAAATCTCTAAAACATGCAGATTAGAGAATTACTAAACAAGGAAGCTCAATACTTTGTCCAAAGTTGCAAAACTAACAATTCTGCAGGACATCAGAAACTTCTCTTGGAAATGTTACCAAGCATTCTAGACTTTGCAACTCATATGACCTATACATTATATAGAACTATCTTTGACTAGAACGATCTGTTTGCAGGCCTATGAACCATTCAAGGGAAAGAACAGGCCTTCTTTATTTTCATTTTCAGAATGCAGCATAGTGGTTGCTAATAAACCATTGTGGAACACCATCAATGACTCCATGCCAGGAAATTATTTTTAGAAGTGAGTTTTTATTGCTGGTTGATACAACTAAGTCAATAGCAAGAGAGTAACAGTACATTTTGGATATGGGAGCTTAGCCCTGGATACAATTCTGCCTGAAGGAATGGGAATACTCTAGATCATATGACATTTCAGGGTCACTATAATCCCTTAGATTTTGTAAGCATTTAGAGAAAGGGCAGAAAGATACAGGGGAAGAAAACTAAAATCAAGAATTTATATGCAGCCAAAATCTAGAGCAAAGGAATTGCTACATATTGGTGGTTTTCATGTCCACAAATCACTTAGCTATATTAAAAATTCCTTAGTTAAGACTTAATTATTTCATCCTGTCAAATGAAACTATTTGTCAAGGTTGAGAAACAACCAAATTATTTAGCTTTCCTTTCTCTTTGAACAGCCTGGAATCAACATCAGTCAAACTACTCACATGGTTTAATTCCCCAGATATTTTTCTTTCCCCTATTTTCTTACCTCATAGTCATGTCCAACTATTGTTTTTCTCATTCAGTAAAAGCGTCTCTGACTAGATTAACAGTGCAGAGTGAAAAGGAAAGGTCGAGGTCCTTCCCTTGGTCTTCAAGTTATGAAAGCAGCACTGGGAACGTTTACGAAAGTTACACATTAATCCACTGAAATGGTCATTTAGTTTCTTTTACAAACATAGGATTTCATCACATCTAATAATAAAGCAACAAGCCATTTTCTGTATATTATAAACCATCAACTTGTAATTATGTAGTGAAATGCTTCTATATGAATCCTCTATGATGATGTAAGCCAGTATGGCAGTAAGTGGTTTTTTTTTTTTGAAGCTCAGCACATACCTACACGGATCTATTTACACTGGGCTAATCACGTCGAAATAACATCTATTTAAGGGCAAAGTCAAAGTTTCTTTTATAAACCTCTATAGATAGATAAATAATCTAGGAGGCTTTTTACTGTTATAAAATTAAGACTGCTTTTCAGTGCCTGCTAAAGTTTTTGGACATACTATCCATCTAATGGGCAAAAATGTAATCCTAAATCGTTGATTAAAGACTCTGCATGGAAACATACTGTCAAATGGATAGAGAGAAATTAAACCTGACAACGGTAATGCCTATTTTCCTAAATGAAAGACCAGTTCAAGTTTCTACTCATCCATTTTTCAAAACTTAAAACAAGGCATTTTCCAACCACCCAGAGAGGAGATGCCAAATTTGCATTTCAGTTGAACTTGATGAAGTCAGTAGACTTTCAGCACCAGGCGGACTCAGAACTTTTATGAAAGGATGTGCACCCAATCTAAAGAAATGGCAATTTTACAGCATGCAAGAAAGGCATGAAACATGGTCAGGCTAGGCTGTACTACACATACTGCACTCTCGGAAAATTTATAATCCAATGGATATCTGAATGTCTCATCACATAAACCAACTTCCAAATTAGTCATTGTAGGGAGGACAATGTGTGAAAAGTTGGGAAGTAGGATCAGGAAAACAGATTTCTTCATCCCAGCAAATCCAAACCAATCCCAAAAATAAATAAATACGTAAAATAAGATCACCCTCCTGTTTTTTTTTGCTTGTTTACCTTGTCTTTAGTTTTAAGTTTTATATTTTCTGGCAAAAATAAAATTAGGAAAAACTTGTCTTGGAGCACCTGGCTGGCTCAGTCAGTAGAGCACATGACCCTTGATCTCAGGGTCGTGAGTTCAAGCCTCACATTGGGTGTGGAGCCTACTTAAAATAAAAATTTATGTTAAAATAAGAGGGGTGCCTGGGTGGCTCAGTCAGTTGAATGTCTGACTCTTGATTTCAGTTCAGGTCATTATCCAAGGGTCAAGAGATTGAGCCCCACTTAGGGCTCTGTGCTGAGTTTGGAGCCTGCTTAAGATTCTCTCTCTCACTCCCTCTCTCTCTCTCTCTTCCATTCTGCCCCTCTCCCCCGCTCACGCACTCTCTCTCTAAAAATAAAAATTTTAAAAAAGAAGTAAAAAAGAGTAATTTTTTTAAAAAAAGATAACCTTGTCCTCTGCTTGGTGAACACTAAAATCATAAGTACACATTTAGGTTCAGGACAGGCTTTTGTGTCATATCACCTATGTCAGAAGCCCAGCTCTATCAACGGCTAGCTAGCCTCATCCCTGGGTCAATGTATTTAAGCCCTTTAAAATTAATTTTCTTGATATTAAAAAGAGTGACTTGTTAAGTCTGAGAAGATAATATGAATAAGAATGTTAGCATTGTGCCCCAGCTTACAGTGGGTCCTACTTATAAAAAGCCGGTATTACGTGAAAGATCCTATCCCTAAGGTACCTAAGGAGAAGGTGCTGAGAAGAGGCACAGTGCATAAAAGATATACCAGGAGTAATAGGTGCAGCAAAAAGCAAAAATGGGTCCTCATCTAATTATACTTAAAATTTTAATCTTCCCACAAGAAAGCCATGGATATAATTACCTTTATTAAAATAAAACTAATACAACAGGTTTCCTTGCTGTTTGATAATAGGAAGTGAGACTTAAAAAATGTAAACTTTCTGCAAATGACATATCAGATAAAGGGTTAATATCCAGAATCTATAAGGAACTCACCAAACTCCACACCCGAAAAACAAACAACCCAGTGAAGAAATGGGCAGAAGATATGAACAGACACTTCTCCAAAGAGGACATCCAGATGGCCAACAGACACATGAAACGATGCTCAGCATCCCTCCTCATCAGGGAAATACAAATCAAAACCACACTGAGATACCACCTCACGCCAGTCAGAGTGGCTAAAATGAGCAAATCAGAGAACTCTAGATGCTGGCGAGGATGTGGAGAAACGGGCACCCTCCTACACTGTTGGTGGGAATGTAAACTGGTACAGCCCCTCTGGAAAACAGTGTGGAGGTTCCTCAGGAAACTAACAATAGAACTCCCCTATGACCCAGCAATAGCACTGCTAGGAATTTACCCAAGGGATACAGAAATGCTGATGCATAGGAGCACATGTACCCCAATGTTCATAGCAGCACTCTCCACAATAGCTAAAACATGGAAAGAGCCTAAGTGTCCATCAATGGACGAATGGATCAAGAAGATGTGGTTTACCTATACCATGGAATACTACATGGCAATGAGAAAGAATGAAATCTGGCCATGTGTAGCAACATGGATGGACCTTGAGGGTGTTATGCTGAGCGAAATAAGTCAGGCAGAGAAGGACAAATATCATATGTTTGCACGTATAGGAGGATTAGGAGGAACTTAACGGAGGAACAAGGGGGAGAAGAAGGGGGGAAATGGTGGGGGAAAGGGAGAGAGGCAAACCATGAGAGACTCTTGAATGCTGACAAAAACTGAGGACTGATGGATGTGGGGGGGAGGGGGTATGGGCATGGAGGAGGGCACTAGTGGGGATGAGCACTGGGTGTTATGTGGAAACTAATCTGACAATAAACTATTTGTAAAAAAAAAAAGTAAACTTTCTGGAATGCAACATCTTTACAGTTGTTCTTGGGAACAAAAACAACTTGGGAAAATAAATTTCCTTGGGAACAGATACACTTTGCTCAATAGTGCACAAAATAGTTTTATTTTAGAACCACTTTCAGGGATATTTTGTAAGAAAAAATAACACACACACACACACACACACACACACACACACCCTATGTTTGTGTGTGAGCACAGGCATCAAAGAATATAGTTCCCTGGGTTGCTGCGGATGGATGATCGGGGAAAAGGAGTAGGTATGAATCATGAGGGGTTATGAAGAATATGTAACATTTCTGTTAGAAAGCTATGTCAAGAAAAAGAACACAACAGACAATACTCAAATAAAGGGTCAAATTCTCTTCTAAATATTAATGAAAACTCCCCATTTGCTCCATTCCAGCATTTGAGCAAAATTATATTCATGCCTTGTCAGACATAATAGCTACCTGTTTTAATAAGGGCAATGCAGGACATCTGCTTAGACTCCCTTTTACTAATCTTGTTTTAGATACATTTTTATTATGATAAAGTAACACTCATGTCAAAATGCCTAAGTATCTTAGTAATAAATATATAATAAATACTTATATCTACAGTGAACTTTGACATATGTAAGATATCATCTCATGATTTATCTGGGTTTTTAAAAAAAGTGTTGGCTGATGTCCAGTCATAGGAATGCATAAGATATTTATCACAGAGTATATTACAAAGAAAGAAAGAAAGAAAGAAAGAAAGAAAGAAAGAAAGAAAGAAAGAAAGAAAGAAAGAAAGAAAAGAAAAGAAAAGAAAAGAAAAGAAATAAAGGAAGGAAGGAAGAAAGAAAGAAAGAAAAGCAAGATATAAAAAGGATCAGAGAATCCAAAGAGGTAACTAAACAAGTTTCAAGTTTTACTTCCTCAAAGAAAACAATTTTCTTCCTCATGTTCCCTATCCTAGTACTTAACACATCGTATTGCCATTTACTGAATATTCCACTCCCTTGCTCCCCACACTTTAAGCTCCATGAGGATTCTGAATGTTATTTTCTTAGTGACTAAAATAGTGTCTGGCACAAAGCAGAATTCAATGAGTTGCTAAATGGATAAATGCATCATAAATTAGTATTTCATTCAAATAAGTACTGAATGAAGAAAGACGTTTCTTAAATTTTTCTGCTCATGTGGTTTTGATAGAATGAATATGAAAAACATAGGTATTAGAAAAATTCTAATTAAAATAGAAATTATTTGGTGTGCATCAATTCTATTCTATAAATACTATAACAGAGAAATAATTCCAAGAATAATGTCATTGAGCAAAGGGGCAGAGGTCAAGGCCAGATTATCTCACAACACAAAAGCCTGAAGACCCTCAGGAAAATTTCTGCATATCATTCAGATAGTGTTCAACTAGAGATTTGCCTTCCTATTAATTAGGCAGTAGTTGGAATACTTCTTCAAAAACCATACAAATGTCTAAGTAACTGCAGTGTACCAGAAAAATCTGTGGCAATATTCAAATTTAAAATGATCCCAGAAGAAAATCAGCAATACCCTCTTACTTTTTTGTTTGCCACTTTGTATTTATGGGGAAAATTCTACTTTAGAAACTATTTTTACCTTTCAGTAAATAAACAAAAGATACCTGGCAAAAGCAACAATTCTCCCTTTTTTTTCCTTAATGTTTACGGTTTACTTTTGAGAGAGAGAAAGAGAGAGAGAGAGAAGAGTGTGTGCACATGAGCACAAGCAGAGGGAAGGGCAGACAGGGGTAGACAGGGTCCAGAGAAGGCTCCATGCTGACAGCAGAGAACCTGATGCGGGGCTCAAAATCGCAAACCACATGATCATGACCTGGTTGGGTGCTTAACCGAGAAAGCGACCAGCATCAATCTTCTTTTGATACTAGCATAAAGAAACTTGGTTTTTAAAAAATGCCCACAAGTCATCATTTCATGAATGTACCAGACATTATAAACAGAAATTGTTTAATGCATTTGTGAATATTTTAAATGTCTCAAGAAAAAGAATAAATAGTATAAGCTATGATTTTCTTATGGTTAAACTTTTCAAAATATCTTCAGTGAAATTAAAATATTCAACCTGATGAGCAGAAAGACAAATCATTCTGACAGGTTTTCCACTCACTTTTCTACCTTGTCCCACGGTGTGGATATAACAATACAAATACTGTATATACCCATTCCAGGGATATTTCTGCTAAGTGACTCAAGTACTTACACCATAATTGTATGAGACAAATAATTCTTATGATACACAAATTTCCCATGTAAATGTCATTAAAGTATCAAGCAATGGGTAGGTAAGTTATTTACTATGAGTAATAATATTTACATTGTATAGTTATAATAAGCAGGAATGACTGCTTTCATAAATGCATTCAAATAATAGCAAGATATGACAAAAGTTTCACAATTTAATAAGTAAAATAGTATATAAACTGAAAAATATAGGTTTGCTTCGAATTCTTCTAATGATTATTAGCAATTCCATTACATCATTAAAAGTTTCATACCAAGGGGAGGGGTTCCTGGTTGGCTCAGTTGGTCGAGCACTGACGGGCTCAGGTCACGTTCCTATAGTATGTGAGTTCGAGTCCCATGTCGGGCTCTTTGCTGACAGCTCGGAGCCTGGAGCCTGCTTCAGTTTCTGTGTCTCCCTCTCCCTCTGCCCCCTTTCTTCTCTCTCTCTCTCTCGCTCAAAAATAATATAAAACATAAAAAAATTTCATACTAGCAGGGCACCTGAGGGGCTCAGTCAGTTAAGCATCCAACTCTGGGTTTTGGCTCAGGTCATAATTTCATGGTTGGTGGGTTCAAGTCCTGTGTCAGACTGACAGTGCACACACAGCCTGCTTAGAATTCTCTCTCCTTCTCTCTCGGCTCCCCTCCCTCAAGAATAAATAAACATTTTAAAAAATTTTATATCAGGAAGGATAATCATATTTAATATGCTATAGGTGAGAGAGAAATATGCTTATTTTTTCTTTTGTTGTCACTGCATTTTTTTTGCTTCTCTAAATCTTAAAAAAAGTTGAACGAGCAAAAGGAAAGGATATTTTCAAATATGTTATCTGTATGCCTATGTCTTTATGCGAGCATATATTTCCTGCTACTATAAGTAGCTCAAGAGCAGGGACCATGTTTTTATTGATGCCAACTATTTGGCTCCAATTTGAATGGATTCAATATAGATTCATCCATTTTAACAGGAAAAAATGACATAAATTAAATTTTCTGTGGTTATTTTTCATTAATGGGTATTCAAAATGGTTAGAATATACATAAATATATAATTATAAAGAAACATGTTGGTTTTTGGCATCTAAGTTATGGCCTCACATAATGTGAAATAAATGTTTTCATCACCTCCTGGGGAAGGGGGAACAGTAGCAACTCATTTCTTGATGGTTCTATGGTGAATACTTCAGAAGAGGTCAGAGATTCAATATTTTCTTCTTTAAGATTCTTCTCTGTTCCCTTACACAATTGAGGGCAGGTGAAATATTTTCAAAATCTGGAGAATACCCAATGTACATATGCCACTTGATCAAACATATGGAATACATACTTGGAGAGAAGCCAAGTGGAGACCTGCCTGAGTAATCTAAACACCCAAGCTGAGAGGGGTTAATATATAAAGATCAGCTTTGTACTTTGAAGTTTTCTGGACTTCATTTTGCCTAATTAAGACAAGATTTAATAGTCAAACCACTGTACAAACATGTACCTGAAAGTATAGGTTTGTTTCTAATTTTGGGAAGAATTCTTAACAGATTCCAGGGAATCAGCTCCACATGGGAGAAGGTCTCTGATAAGATTTGCTTTTCTCATTGCTCAAATGCAAATGCCTGCTTTTCATCTAAGTTTCTTCCATGTGACTGAGGTTAGCATCCGCCTGTCAAAATCTCAAGTGTGACACTAAAATATAAAGATTCTGTTATTAGCATACCACTGAGTCTGAAACACCAGCATCTTTAGGTCGTGAAAAATGTATTCCAAAATATTCTTAAAAATATTCATAGGAGTCTAACGAACCTAATTCCAGATCAAAATATTATGAGGCAAAAGCTAGGATTCCCAAACTTTCTTTCTTCATAATTTTTTTCTCACTAGTCACTGGACAATTTTCCAAGAATACCCAGTAGTTTTAAGTAATGGTGAGAGAACACAAAACAAAAAAACTGAACTCTACCATCAGATAGCAAACATATGCAGGGCCACATTTAAGTCAACGAGTACTCTACTACTACACAAGAAGGAAATTGATCTCCTCCAGTGAGACTGATTTGATAAATTTACAGAAATGCAGTAGCAACGAAACAAGCATAAATCTGATGATATATAAAGATTATGCAATATAGTGAAATATAGTCTACAGTAGAATGAAAGATGGCAGGATAGGCAGTTACCACCGCCATCCACCCACAGCTCCTACCTCCCCAATCCCACACACATACACATCATCTTTGAAAGCATCAAAGGGCTGGGCTGGAGAAATTTCTGTTCAGTAGTATTGTCTTCAGCCTGTGTTTCCTTCATGGCTCTGCCCTGTTAAGCTGGAGGCCAAAGAGAAGAGAAAAACTCTTGCCCTACCTATCATATACTTACTGCAATAAAGTGAGCACATGATAAAGATCCCCTTTCTCCTAAATGCTATTAGAAAGATCATTTGAACTTTGTCCTAGAGGTTTTGCTTTGTTTATATCACAATACAATAAAGCTTTTAAATAGTAATCCATTTTTAAGCTACCTATCAGTAAACAGAATGCCATTTCTTAATATACAACCTTTCTCCATGATATGTATTTTAGGTGACACAGTAACAATGGAGAGTGAATAGAATTATGATATCCAGGACCATAACACTGTCCAGGAAGAAGAAGACTCTGCTTTGTAAACTCATAGCAGAGAGTAGTGGCAAATCAGGGTAGATCACTTTTGGTTATGAATTCATTGAAAATGTTTTACTCGCCTGGCCTGTCTGATATTGTTATAGTGTAATCACTGTTTCTTTGTGGTTGCCTCAGCAGGAGAGCTCCTAAGGATGTGGTGTGATACAGACATCAGCTTTCCATTTTGGCCACAACAAGGCTGCCAGAAAATTACCACATATTTCTGAGAAATTGCTTCAAACACTGTTTGGAATAAAGTGGGGCATACTAAAAAATAAATATAACATAGATACGTACAAGTTGCTGAGAAATACTCTGTTGGCTAACCTTGTCCTATCTGCCTGCACCTGTGCAAACTTTTTGAGCTGTCAATCCACCACATAAAACTCTGCCTCAAGCCTTTCCTACACTACCAGAAAATGGGGTTCTGTACCCAAGTACCTGTATGTGCTTTTGTATTAAAATAGGTCCTCAGTCATAAAAGCCCTTACTAATCTATAATCTCAATTTTGGTATAATTGAGATTGCTGTAAACATCCTGTGACTGTTGTGATGGTGCAAATACTGATATTGGGATGCTGTCCCTGAGGGCTGGGATGATGATCTCCTTTTGATGGTAATGGATAGATACCAACATTCTCCTCTCATGTGCCCAGATCATTAAAGAGAACCTCAATTCTCCCCATTGGTGGATACGACATTTTGACTTTGGCTTGGGGGCTTACTTTGTTCATGTGGATCTGCTGCTGGTATTGCTTCTGTTTCTCCAAGAATTGCTGGTGTTGCTGCTGAATGACCAGCTGAGCCAATGTGCTCTGAGGCAAAGGTGCAGACTGGGTTCGATTCAGGGGTCTGTGACGGGGTAATTTGTGGGTACCTCTAATGCCAGGTGAAATTCTCTCTTTTGTTGCCAACGGAGACTGAGGATGTAAGGGAACTCCGCCTGAAAAAAGATATATATATATATGTACACACACACACACACACACACAATTTGCTTTATAAAAGACAAAAGGCCAAAAAGCCACAGAAAATAGATATATGAGAAATTTGATGAAAACTAGTGATTCTTCTAGGCAAACATGCCAGAGAAAATGCCAGGCAGAAATGCCAGAAATGGGTACAGGCAGAAATGCCAGAGCATTAAATAGGTATGCATCTCACTAGTGACTCACCAGTAATTGACTCTGATATGTACGAAGGTTTAATATAAGGTGTTTTCACCACCATGTATTTAGAGGAATAAATGAAAACAGTAGCCTTTCCCACAACACCAAGTGTCAGGGAGACCCTTGTATGACACTGTAAATCTTTAACAGGGTCTTGGGATAAAGTTACATTACGTTAGAACACTGATAAAATAAAGCCCTAAGCTGATGGTGCCATTCTTAATTACCAGTCACAAGAAGCTTTTGCTGTCTCATTTGTTCTTTCAGTAATAAATGCTGCAGGAGAGCTTGGTGGCTGCTGTTGGGTTTCCCTTCCAAAGCGACATGGGGATGGCTTGAAGATGCTGGGATGCTGCCCCCATACTGCCCAGGCAGATGAACACCTTGTCGGAGCGTCTGAGTCTCACACTTCTGTTTTTCTTTGAGTGAATTTGAAGCCTGTGTCAAGAAATAATAAAGATGTTAATCCTCTTTCATCCATTAGGTCTGTACACCATTAGATGAGTTTCTTATTCCATCAGTCTCCCTTCCCCTACCCAAAAGAAATTCCATCTTACTGATGGCTGAATAGGGAAAATGTATATAACAGCATGTCTTTTTTTTCTCCTAGTTTTTTTTTTTTTTTAATTGAAGTATAGTTGACATACAACACTATACTAGTCTCAGGTGACATAGTGATTCGGCATTGTTGAAGTGCTCATTATGAACTGCTCACCATGATAAGTGTAGTTACCATCTGTCACCATATGAAGTTATTACAATCTTATTGACTATATTCCCTATGCTGTACTTTACATCCCCTCAACTTATTTATTTTACAACTGGAAGTTTGTACCTCTTAATTGCCTTTACCAATTTTGCCCAAGAGCATGTCTTTTTAAACTACCTGCATTAACAAAGAAGAAATAAAAATAATGTGGAAGCACGGGAGACAATTTAGTATTGAGTAGCATTGTACTGAACTTAAAGATTATTTTAGCATTAAATAATAACACTACTAATTTCAGGCTAATAACTGGGAAATTTAATTTTAAAATATCTGAATATATTGTTTAAATAAAAGGTATACTGGAAACATAAAATTGATTCAAAGTGCTGAACTAGTGACTGTATCTTAGCAATTAGGAAGCTGAAGAAAAAGAGAACCTGGGTGGCCCAGTCCATTAAACATCTGACTTTGGCTCAGGTCCTGATCTCACGGTTGGTGAGTTTTTGAGCCCTGCATCAGCTTCTGTGCTAACAGAGTAGAGCCTGCTTGGGATTCTCTGTCTCCCTCTCTCTGTCCTTCCCCCCACCCCTCAAAATAAATAAATAAACGTTAAAAAAAGAATCTTGGATAAGACAGTCTATAATTTTGGAGTTTCACGCAGAAGGAGCAATTCCTCTAATGACCTCTAATAAGTTCACAGAGCTGTAGGTTTTCAGTATTTAATTTTTAAAATAAAATTCTTCAGCCAACTCAATGAAAGGTTGTATAAAATATGCAGGAATTTGATTTAAACATGTATTTTATATTAATTCATAGCAGATCCCCAAATCTCTAAGTATTGAAAATGACACTCCAGATACTTT
This sequence comes from Crocuta crocuta, assembly GCF_008692635.1. NCBI lineage: Eukaryota > Metazoa > Chordata > Mammalia > Carnivora > Hyaenidae > Crocuta > Crocuta crocuta. The sequence goes on from NW_027529173.1 coordinate 3,746,501, forward strand.
TGTTTAATAAAATAAACTACAAGTGAAATTAGATCAAATAAAAATGCTATTAAGAACTTGAAATGTATGATAACACAGTAATAAGGCAATAATAATTATATCATCAATAGTAATAATGAATTATCCTATTCAAAGAATTTAATGAATGGAGGTCATTTTGGCATTACAAAAGCAGAAGTCTAATACCTCAAAATTATATGGCATGTTTCTTTTCAAAACTCATGTTTCATCATTCAAAATTGCTGTGCACCAGGGAAGCAAAGCAATTTTCAGTGATGGAGAAATTGAAGGACAAAGAGGTAAATGGTTTGTCTTAGTCACATGGCAAGTCAACACAATGTTTAATCTAGAAGTGATTCCTTCTCCTGGGCTCTTTTCCTTAAAAGTTCCCACTATTCAGCAGGGAAATGGAATATTAGAGATCCCTTTGCCAAAGCAATGCTAAACTTGAAAAATTAATTGTGATGGCCTCATCCACACCAAAATGGAAGCAAAGAAAAACGAAACTTCAATCCAAACCACATTGGTTTATTCATCCGACGGCACCAAATTGTATTACCATTGAAACATTAAATGGTCTGGCGTTAGTACTTGGTCCTTTGGGAAAAAATTCTCTCTGACCACATTAAAAGTGGTGTATGTTTGTGTTAGCTGGTAGGAATGACTTAGAACATGCAAAAAAAGTGGAAAGAAATTCCTATTCATGTGTCATAAGAAGCCTTTGTGTTAGTATTTGCTTATCATCTGAAGAATAGGAAAAAATAGAAGAAAAATAATTTTTAATAAGTGGAGATGTGAAAATACCATCCATGAACATTTAAGTTTAGTTTCATCCTTAATTCCTTTTTTTTCTTTTCCCTAGAACCAATTGTTTACTAATGGTTCATGTGGAATTTCAAGGGCATAGCTGAAATTAGTAGTTTTAAGCCTTTCTTCTTCAATCCCAGACAGAAAACAACAACCAAATTTTGCTTTTCCCTAACTGGTAGAAGGTTTCTATATCATGTAAGAGAACATTCCACTCTATTAAAAATACCAAGTATAATCAGGTATCTCTTTGATTGCTTTTATAACATGTACTGAACCCAATTACAAAATTTATCATTTAGAAATGTTAGGATAAGGTGCTTGTGCATAAAGTAGCGTACCATGTACAGGTCTTATATTCTGAAGATAAATTAATCACAAAATGGTCAACTCTTTACAATTTCCTGGTGTGGGCATATTATAAAAGATGTGAATCTGACAAGCTGGACTCTGTGGAAGATGTGCTGCTAAAGTTTGGCAAAATTGGTGCCAAGGGTTGGAATAATGTTCTCTAAACCTAATGCATCCTGTGACCTCTGCATAAGTACAATTTACACAACAAATCACAGATGAATTTTTCTAGGCAAAGCTTACATATCTTTTACAAGGGCAAAAATTTATATTATTTTGGGGAATATGTATAAAATAATTATTGCTATCTTCTGCTAGAAGGACAGTACCTCCCAAAGATCCTATTACAGATGTCAGGACTTTTAAGTAATTGATTCAGTCTGTATCTCCTGGGAAGAATTTAATATTGCTCTTAGAGAGGTTTCCCAGATATGTATCCCTGAGTATGACAGAGTCAGTAACTTAAATTCTGAAAATAAAGTCATTCACAAAATAAATTCTATAAACCTATGCTGCCTGCTTTAGAAGCTACATCTCTCAATACCAGCCTGGCTTGAGTCCTAGGTCTGCTACTTAATGGCTTTGTAATCTTGGGCTTTTAGATATTCCAAGCCTCAGCTTCTTCTTCTGTAAAATAATGGCCTGTAATCTCTGTTTCATGGAATGGCTGTGTGGAGCTATAAAATAATATGTCTGGAGAGCGCTTTCATTTTTAAAAGCTATAAAGCATTATATAAATGTTATTATTTTTATAAATATTATGTGAACCAGTATAATTCTTTAATTTGAAATTAAACGGAATGTCTCTGGACAACTCAGGGTGATGTGAATGAATTCTATGAGAAATGAACTCTACCAAGTTTCCCTGAAGTCTAAATATACAAGAAATGAAAGAGAGTCCCCTATGAAAATATCACTTGGGCTGCTGTGTAATGACTTACATTGAGCTGGGTTGGCACTGCTGGAAGTCCCAAGGTAATGTTGGGCAAAGAGGGAGAGGTATAAAGACTTAGCAGGTTCATGGAATCTTCATGAATTAGAATGCGTTGCTGTGAAACCATTTGCTGTTAACAAAAAGGAAAAAAAAACAGAAAAAAAGGAAAAAAAAAGAAAAGGGAGTCTCAAACATTATTATATCATAAATTTTACTGTAAAATTTTCACATTTTAGATAATAGATTTTGTATTATCAGGATTAATCAAAATAGTCAAGTATTTTAATTATTTATTTATGAATTCAGTATCCAAAAGTTATATTGTGCAAATTACAATTCTCTTCATTAGAAATCATAGCAAAATATGAAGGGCTTCTATGTTCATTTTGCCAAATTCATTTTCAAAACTCTTCCTTTATGGACCATAATCAGTGTGTCTGTCATCAATTGGTGAAGTATAACAATTAAATGGAGTAATTCTTATGGTATATTTTTTGTGTAACAGAATAATGAATATGTATGTAATGTTGCTATAATCATTATCTTTATGTGGATTAAACATCATTTTATTGATGGGAAAACTCATGCAAGAAAACCTTAGGTTAGATATCACCATATAGGATTTTTTAAATTAATAATATCTTTTTAAATATAAAATAAATGAATAGACGACTCTGCGTGGTGTATATTTAGATCATTCATATTCAGAAGCTAAGGTAAATGTTAAAATATTATGAGTTCCCTGTGCCACAATAGACTTCATTTACACTGAAAATACCTTGAATGTTTTGGCATCACAGTCTTTTTTACAACAAAATACCTTTTTTAAATCCAATACTAAGAGTCATGTTTTCCCACATGTGGCCCAATACGGTTGCTTGAATTACATTTTCTGTTTAACTCTTGCTTCCCTCCCAGAACTCTTATACAATAAGAGTTACAAAGGTCTTATTAGACTAAGAAACTCTGGCCTGATATGGTCCCCAAGGGAACAACATCCCTGAAAAAGAATACTCCATGTAACAGTATGACACAGTGACTGCTTTCTTCCCAAACAAAAAGCATATGGGACTCCAATAATAGACCACCTCCAAGAGGGATATTGCACACACGGGTTTTGACTAAAGTAAATATAATAACTTGTCAAGCATGTTTGGGGGAGCTGTAGATTTTCCCCTGGACAAACCTGGGATATCAATTAACTGGGGAAAATATCATGTGCTAATACAATGCAACCTCAGAATGTCACTGAAGAGTGATGCGCCACCAAAACACAGGATGTTATTCCAAAACATCACCTCAATCATAGGTTTGTTTGGAGATGAGTCGTAGCCTTAACATAATAAGAGCAGAAGGTTAAATGCAGAGTTATTTTCATTGTAACTGGGAATTCCAAGCTAACTCAGATTTTTTTTTTTTCCTCAAAAGGACAAGTCAGATATTTGTGCATGAAAGTTAAGAGGTATATTGAAACTTTTAACATCATATTGCTTTTATATGCATCCCTTTACAAAATTAAAGTTGTCTAAAATGCCACAGCCTGAAGACTATGGGAAAAGATTTGGTTATTAGTGTGGGACTGCAATTTTACATTAGGAGCTCTAAGTAGCAGTTTCATATTTGCTCTAATTAAAATGACAAGCTTTTATTTTGCTTATATTAATATGCTTTTAATATTAATTTTTAGTTTGAAATATATGCTTGAATAAGAACAAAAAGAATGTGTGAGGAAGTAAAAAATAATTAACCGGCTTATTAGCTGCAAGCAGTAATTTATAATAAGATGATATTTCATTCACTTATCTGTTTTTATAGAAGAGAAATACATGTGGAGAAGGAAGCATTTAAAATCATGTACAATATGCATTCCGGGTTGTATCTGTTTGTCTCACAACTGAGAGTTGACATGCACTGTGGGAATGGTACCAAAGACATGACCGGTTTCACTGAAGAGTTCATCTTTGTTTCCCAGAACGAATTACTGTGATATCTTCCCATCTCATCCCAGGAAGCAAACCTATACTAAAGTAAGAAAAATATTTCTTCTTGGATGTAATAATGGCAGGAGCAGACTAGTGGCTCACATGGGCTTTGACTAAAGTGAAGACAATTGGGAATATTCTTACTATGAGATTAAACTCCTGAAGTTTCATGTCAAAAGTGAGCTCCATTTCTTATAACAGTGCACTGATTTTCAGCACCTACCATGTGCGAAGCTCTGAGCTAGGGACTTTCTGGAAATTCACCTATTCTTTCTAGGCACTCTGAAGCTATCATTATGCTTCAGTTATGGATATAAAAACTGAGTGATTTCCTCAATTCTGGTTCCCAGCGGGATCAGGAATATAACTTTTAAACTAATCAAGCCTTTGTAATTTGTTGTCAGGTACTGCCATAGGAGCTACGCCCCACTGGACCATGATTACTGAAGGACAAAGGAACCATAAAAAAAAAAAAATACAGACATGGGGGAAGTTTTAGAAAAGAGAGGAAGCAAAATATGGTCTTGAGGCTTATGGAAAAGAATAAATGTGTGTAACAGGGAACCAGCTGACCTGGGCATAAGAAGAAAGTGAAAGCCCTGGTGACTTTATGGACATAAGGAGGGTTTTCAAGTCATGGGAGACCATTCCTGAGGAAACTAGCAAAGTCCTGAGTCCCCCATATTCCCTAGGTATATAGCTGGTTCTTCCCACAGAGACTAACTGGTATAGTATCATATCACAGAACTTCAGGGATCTGGACATTACTTAGTTCATTTTCTTCAATTATAGATAAGGTATCAGGCACAGTATTTACACAGAATGACCAGGATCACAAATGACTTCACAGACCTAGAAAAAAGTTTTCCTCAAATTATTTTCTTTAAATATACCTTTCCTCAATACGGCTTTTTTGATAAACACGGTCTATCTGTTCCAGTTTAGTGTTTCTTAGGAAGAACCTAAAATTGTATTCTATCTACACTGCTAAAAGAGTGCAGACACACTTGAAAGCCAGCTGAAGAGGTGGTGAAAGGTACCAATTCACTGGGACAGTGAAGGTTCCTGACCAGTATTCTTACAAGGCTGGAAGGTTACCCCACCTTATCACTGTGGTGAGATCACAAGCATTTTCAGGCAAAACTGTGATTTTTCCAGGAAGCAATTTTGAAACTGGCCCAGTCCTTAAATCAGAGCTTTGCTAAAATGTCATTTTCATCTTAGAACATGGGGAAGATGGTTTTAATCTAAAAAATTCAGAACCAGAAATTATTACTATAGTCAGATAAAATGGAAATATTAAATGTATAAGTGACCATCTTTTAATATTCACAAAACAATTAATAAAGAACAATTCATTTAGATCAACAGTGTGGCACTGGATGGGAGATGTACAAAGATGTCCTATACCACACAAGTTGCTATGCTAGTTAGGTGGACAGAAAAGTAGAAAACTAACTAATGACCTGTGATAACCATGATAATTAGAGTAGGGTTAAATCACTTCAATGGCACAGAGAAGAGTGTCAGTTTTATACCAGGCTTTGCTAGGTAGCTAGTAGCATTTCACTGAAAAGAGCATGATGTTGAGAAGTGGGATATGCCTGAGTCAGGTGTTGAGGCAGGGAAGACCTACTCACATCTTAATAATGACCTTCAAAAATTTTTCTCACCATCATAGCAATTGGAAGCCTATCTTGTGGATAATCTTTGCAATTCAGATGAGTAAAATACTGAAAAATTCTATGTCTCTCAGTAGAGCTATTAATTTTGCCACTGAAATCAGCAACCTGTTAGTTTCAATGAAAAGACTCAAAATTCTTACAAAAGGAAAATGGGCAAAAATTAGAAAAATACAGAATCTCAAAATGTTATAGGGACTGAGACAGGTAAAAACCATCACACATTGCTGGTAGGACTGTATACTGGTCTAGCAATTCTGGTGAGTAATTCAGAAAAACAAAATAATTACACTATATGCTGTGACCCCAAAATTCTTCTGCTGGGAATTGTGTCTTCAAGAAATTCTCTCATTAAGCTCTCACTTATCATCATTTAGGATGATGTTGACTGAAGCAAAAGGATACTGAAGCAGTTTTTGGTGGCGGGTGAGAACTGGAGTTCACTGGGGCATCCGACTGGAGAACAGGTAGGTAAAATGGAGCACTGGTCACCAGGGATTGTTACATGATTAAAAGCCAACTATTAGGTATATGCATCCATAATGACATAAATAGATCTAGAACATATACTTAGTGATAAAAATAAGAAATGGAATCAGGTTAATAACACCATGCTATTTATACCACGAAAAGTTCTGGGCACAAAGCAGAAAATACATATGGTGTAAGAACCCATGCAAACAAAAAATACAGGAGAGAATGACTGCCTAGGGACAAGAAAATGGAAGTGGGGGGTAAGAGATACAGAAGGTAGGAAGGAAGGTAGGAAGGAAGGAATGAAGGAGGGAGGGGAAAAGGAAGGAATAGAAGGAAGGGAGGAATGGAGGAAGTGGGGGAGGAAGGGGAATACTTTTCTCATGCTTAAGACAAAAAAGTCAACAGATGATCTTTGATAGAAGAGTATTTATGTAAATAATCACCTACTTTATAAGAAGCTCCTAGAGAAAGTAGATATATAGAATTTTAAATTTACTACATGGTCAAAATTACCTACAATATACATGAGCATTAGATAAAGAATATATGTATCTACAGAGTCTTGGTGAGAAGCAGTCTAGACTGGTAAAAATAAGTGTGTCCCCAGTGTCTTACACTTGAGCTCCATCACTCACTGGCTTACGACTGGGCAGTTGCCCCCTTTCCTTGGACATCAGATCCTTTGGCTTTAGACAGAAGTATCTCTACTAACATGATCTGGTAATATCTATGTGTAATAGACTGGCATTCAGGAAGACATATTTGTAAACCTCAATCTGCTTTAGCTTTAAAAGGTACCAGATATCCATATTAGACTATCTAAAAGAAGAAAGGCACATTAAAAAAGATGGGGCACCTGGGTGACTCAGTCAATTAAGCACCTGACTCTTGGTTTCAGTTCAGGTCATGATCTCAGGGTTAGTCAGTTTGAGCCCCACAATGGGCTCCATGCTGACAGTGTGGAGCCTGCTCAGGATTCTCTCTTGCTCTCCCTTTCTCTCTCTGCCCCTCCCCTGCTTGCATGTTCTCTCTCTCAAAACAAAGAAACAATAACAAAAAAAAAATGTGAAAAGAAAAAGAAAAACAACAAAGAAATCCTAAACTGAGATATATGTATCTTAATCATTTAATACTTACTTGTAGTTTTCATAGTAATTTTTTCAATAGTATTTATTTTCTATTGTCCTTTCAGATAGCTGATAGAAAATTAAAATCTCCATGTGATAAAGAAATTTTTTAGAAATCTAAGTCTCTACATTTTTATTTTTACTGAACATCCAAGAATGTATTACTATAAAATGATTTGGAGTCAAAAACAATTATCATTCAACTGGGCTGCCTTTGCATTTTAAAGCCACTGCTGAAGGTCTCATTAAAGGTCTTGCTTTACAATATTGACTCATGTTATTCCTATTAAATGATTCTTTTGTCACAGCAGCTTCTTTTCCCCAAAGATGGGGGGAAAGCATTTTCTTTTCTGCCATCTAAAACCATACCTCTGCACCCACTCAGGAGGGAGCATAACATTTACAGCAAATGTCACAACAACCATGATATGAAACACAGGCAGAGGAGTCATGTGAGATTGGGGCAAACACAACAAGTGACATTTCAGATGATTTTAGAGTACTTAACCTTATTATTAGAATCCTTTTTAAAAAATCATTTGAATCTGCTGGAGAAAAATTATTTAAAAAATAGTACAGCAGAGCCAGACACTAATGTTCGAATAGAAATAAAGCAGCTGCTTGGCTACTGTTAACAGAGCTATCAAATAAATCTACGGACTCTAAAATAATGGTGTTGATATTCATGGAAACATTTGAACCCACAGGCCTACAGTATTAACAATAAAGTAACTAGATAGGTAAAGACATTTCTGACTAGAGCTGGAAATAGAAACTCCTGAGGTTTCAGCTCCCCAACCAAGTTTACAAATGAGTAAAACAAGTAGCTCCAACAAGCCGAGTTCAGGAGTGAGCATATGCAAGAAATAGAAGAAATGGAACAGAAGTGGTCAGAGCAGATGGAGACTCACTCTCACATGTGATTTGCTGGCTTGAAGACAAACATGCTAATGAGTTTTCCCTACTAGGAGTCAGTACTGATAACAACAACAAAAAGTGAACTCGTTTCACACTTCACAATTCACTACCCACCTCCCGAACACTGATTGCTCACAACAAAGTTTTTGGAGTAGGCATTACTACCTTTCACCAGATAAAAAATCTGAGGTCAGGGCCAGTTTAGCGACTTAACCAATGATGACAAAGTAGTCGGTTTTGGAGCCAGGTTTCTGTGGAGCCTGTCAAATGGAAGACCCATACGTTTGAATTGGCTGTGCTGTTTCCTCAGTGGGGACTTATGAGTAAATTCTCCTCCTACTTCTGTCCTAACCTCTATCTAAATTATACAGGACATGTGAATTACAAGATAAAATTTTCTTTTTGTCTAAGTCTCAAGATCAGCCTGAGTAACAGCTTGACTCTCCTATTTTCTAAGCAGTAAAAGGGAATTTATTTACATGGGTTGTGAAAGAATTAGGTGACATGCTTTTATATTTATAGGTCACAGAATAAAGAGTTCATTCAAATGTACACCGTTGAACTATTTCAAAATGAAAACTCACCTGTGCTGTTTAACCAAAAATGGTGGAATAAACCTTCACCATTTATTTTGCAAATGGTGAACCAAGCAACTGGCTTGACTTTTCAAAGTGTAGTGGATGTATATTTTTCATACCTCAAAAAATATTTCTGTTGATATGAAACTAAACGCTATTGTTAATCTTGGAAGATGTCTGTAAAAATCATACTAAATCCAAAATAATTGTTAATCAAGAATTGCTGAAAATATTTGTTTTCCTCTTTTGCTAGTTTAGGTGGAAGCATTTTGCCATAACAGAGCTAGGATATTAATTTGTGGAGTTTCCATCTGAATTCTGCTGTCTCTTTACCTCTCCAGTATGAGTTATATTACAGACCTCTGTAAGTGCAACACAGCAGAAAACCACATGTTAGCCATCAGGGTTGAATTTTTTGTTTTGGGCCACAGAGAGGCTACCCATCAGTGCATAAAGGTCTGCCCACCTGGCCTTTTGGATCATAGTTCAGGCACACAATTAATTCATTATGAAGTAAGTCACTGCTTGCTTTTGAACTAGTCTTTCCAGCTTTGGAGGTGAATGTCCTGTCACTGACCTGAAGAAAAACCTCTACTCCTTCAAACTCCATTAAATCACATTTCCTTCTGTTTTTTTTTTTTTTTTTTTTAATGGGGGGGGGGGAAGGAAAGGTTTGAANTTGTAGTAACAGAATATGTTCTATAAGTAGCTGAAAAGCGAGGGCAATCTAAACAGATATTTGTGACAATAAAGGGTTTAGGGGGTTTAGGAATATAAAATAGATTAAGACAATATAAATACATTTCTTTAATTTTCCTTCTTCACTGTATATATTTTGAAATTTAAACATAGGGTCACATTATTAGGGACACTCAATTTAATTTAATAGGTCATAAAAAGTTTGAAGTGAAAAGAAAATCTCACTGAAATTTGCCATTTATTTCCAGTATCACAATTATATATTTTTATTGTTCTTTTAATGTTGCACTAAGTACTGTATACATACATATATATATACATATACATACACACACACATATAATGGGAGAATATGTGTATTTTCCTTGATAGTAACAAACCATGTCTCTCCCCATACTGCCTACCTTCCCCCCTCCAGGGAAATAACCATCATGCTAAGTTGTGTGTTCATCACACCATTAACCTGTGTAAAATACACTTTGACTGTATATGCTTTCCCGATCAAGATATTGTACTGCTGTTTCTGAGCCTTATAAAATACTCTCATACTGTAAGGGGTCTTCTGAACTTTTTAACACTAACACTGCATTTCTAAGAATCATACATGCTGTTGAATATAGTATAGTATGTCACTGCTTTTTTGAAGAGCACAAAATTCATCCAGTGCTAATTTAGAATCCAGACCTTCAGTGCTTCCACTAATAGTGAGAATCACATTCTTCAAACTGAAAGGAAATGGAAATCTAAAGTTTTTTAGAAATGTCTGTGATCAAGTTCTTTTCCTGGAAACTGATTAAAGGACCACAGAAAACGGACCAATATTGAGATATAATTGCACTAAAATTAATACAATAATTTAGCCAATAGTTCATAAATCCCACTTATATCTATGAGCAGAAATATATGTGAAGAACTTATTTTATCTGGTATCATGTTTTAGAAAAGATAATGAAAAAGGGAAAGAGAGACAGCAGGATGGTGAGACATAAGGAATAGATGAAGAATCTGGAAATAATGTCAAGGTCTGAATTGTTATTCTTCAAATAGCTTTCAGATGATCATAAGCAAGAGTGTCTATCTCTTCTTCCCATTTTCCTTGGAAAATTGAGGGAAATTTTTGAAATCTACAATGCAGGCATATTCCTCTAGAGAGGCTTTATATTTGCTTTTTCAGAGACCAAGGGGCCCTAACAAACCTGGGGCATTTTAAACCAAATTAAGAGTTTGAAGTTATGTAAATCTGGGCTACATACAGCTCCATTCAAGGACTAGCTTCTGGTGAAAACTTTTTAGGCAGAAATTCTGTCTCTGTTGTGGTCTGTATCCAGACACTTCTGGGGGTGGGGGTGAGGGACTCATCAACATAGTGCAGATATGGACTTTTGAAATTCCAGCTTAATGTTTCATGTTAGATTATCCTCCTTGGTCAGTACTGAGCTTTGCCTTCTATCTCTTGAGTTTTGTGAGGCTCTAAAAGCCAAAACTCAAAACTGAAGTACACAAATTTCCCTGGAGTAAAAGTGACTTCACTGTTTCAATCCTTTGCTTATCAGGAATAACCTCTGGTTTTCTGCCTTAGATTATATTGTAGCCAGACAATTTTATAATTTATAAATACTGTGGTGTAAGTGTATGTGTGTGTGCTGTGTGTGTATGAAATTACAGAGACACAGATATTGGCATAATGTACAGAAGACATTTCTATCAGTCAGGCTAACTATCCAAAATCAACTGGGTCATCTCAGGAAATAGCAAAGGGAGTTTCCTATAAGTGTTTTAGTGGAAGTTTGATAATTACAAATCAGGAAAGCTATATGACCCAAGAATCAGATACTTGACCAGTCTCTTTCAGCTCTCAGTTATCATGACTGTTATAAAATACAACTGTTGCAGTTATATATGAGAAGTTATTGTACCAGCCTTCCCTGCATAGAGCAATTCATGGTAAGGAGGAATTATAATGACAGAAAAAAAAATCAAGGGTTTCAGTCAATTGATGGGGTCTTCAGGGGCCCCTGGGTGGTTTAGTTGGTTAAGTGTCAGATGCTTGAGTTCGGCTCAGGTCATGATCTCACATCATAAGGTTAGTGAGTTCAGACCCTGTGTAGGGTTTTGCTTTGATGATGCAGAGCCTGCCTGGGATTCTCTCCATCTCCTCTCTCTCTGCCCCTCCCCTGCTTGTGTGTGCTTGCTCTCTGTCTCTCTGTCTCTCTTTCTCTCAAGATAAATAAATAAACTTAAAAAAATTGATGGTGTCTTCAAAACAGCTGATTCCATAAGAATGGCTATTTATAGACAGTAGCCTTTGCTCAACATAATGCCAAAACTACATAGAAAAATTCTTTTTGACTCATAAATTTATTTTCCTCTATTCTTACATCATTGGTTTCAATAAATTATGTGTTGAAAAATGTTATTAGGGTTGACTGCATAAATTCAGATCAATTTCCTTTAATATTTCCTTCTTCAAAAACAGAGTTCCTATCTTATTCATCTTTATATTCCCATTTCCAGGTAAAATGGCTGGCAGTTAGTAGGTCCTCAGTAAATGTTTGCTCAGTGGAGCCCTATGTTCCTTAGCTGAATGCTCCTTTTTTCATCACTTGCCAGGGTAAATGGATAAAACCTACTTTGCTAGGCTGTTCTACTGAGAGATTTGCACAAAGTTGTTTTTACTTATTTATGGGTCTACCCCCATCAGAATAAAAGTAAACATAATATTACTGAGCTGCACAACTGCTGGGCAGTGTATACTCAGAATCACTAAGAGGTTTTTTTGAGGATTACATTTCAATATTTTCAAACCCTGATTGTCATCCAAACTTTGTAAATAAGATCAAGTTTATTCAATTCTATATATTATAAGCCTACAGAAAAATAACAGAACAGGTGGCTTTAAACTTCAGTTCAGAAATCTCACTTCATTTAAAAGTCTTATGAAGGATCTAATGTTTAAAAGAATCGGAATACTAAGAGCCTTACCTCAGCATGAGGAGTAGGTGGCAAAACTGAAGTCTCATTTTCAGTAACGTTACTGGTTGGCCCATTATTTGGTGAGCTGGGGCCAGACCCTGGAGAGCTGCTACTGACTGAGGATTCTGTAAAACATTGTGAAGCACAAATAGATTCATGAAAAACACACAAAGATGAGCTTTGGTTATACTCTACGTAACATACAGCAGAACACTCTTTTCTTTCCCTATGGGAATGACAGCACCATTTCAATACATTAAAAAAAATAAAATAAAACAACTGTGGAAACTTTTGAAACACTTTTGAATTTTCATACCACTTTTCTTCCTTTGTTTTCATTGTTAAAAATACAACCCAGTACTTAATAGTTTCTAGAAAAGTAAGGATATCCACTTAGAGAACATTAAGAAATTTTTGATGAAAAAAATAAGGAAGATCTTTGGTATAAATTCTTAAACACATCTTTCTCACTGCCTTTCTATCTATATATTTTGCTTACATTTTGATAAAAACCTCTTTATCTTTGATTCTTTTTTATTTGCTGTTCTTTTAATGAGAAAACTACACATCAAAAAACACTTCGGGAAGCTTCTTCTCCCCTAGGCTCCTAACTCGTGCCCTTTCTGTGACTAACTACTGTTTTCTCATTAATGGTTCATTTTCATATCTTGTCTTTAGAAACAAAAAACAGAAAGTTATTTTCTTACACCTGCCTTGTCATTTTTAAATTATATTATTTATATCTTTGTGTGTGATATTCAGACTGAAGTATTTCCTTATCTAGAAATCACTGCCATGTGCACTAGAACTCAAGACAGCAAATAAATGCTGCTCTAGGATTCTACGACATTGCACTGGATGAGCTCTGGAAGGGGAGGCAGCAACTGATTTTTTGGGAACACTGAAAAAGTCTCAGAAAATAAATGATATCGCAACTGGAGAGTGAATAGAAGTGGTTCATGAAATGGGGGCAGTGGAGAAGAAGGGAGAGGAGGAGAAGGCATCACAGGTATGGGTGTGTGACAAGGCTTAGAATTTTAAAATAACATGGAGTTGGTGAGAAAAGGGGCAGAAAACTCTAGAATTTAAAAAAAGAAGAAGATGGCAAGTGGTTTCCACATCAGCTATTGGGAGGAGAGAGGGCATAGGTTTGGAAACAACATGAACCTGAACCTATGAAATGGGGGAGAAAGATGTAGAGATGTGAGGGGAACAGCAATTTAACTGCTAGGATGCTTTGATGGTCTCTGCCTAGATAGTAAAAGTAATTACTATTAAGATCCAAAAACAGCTCATCCAAGTTACATGAAAGCTGGCAGAGAAAAGGGGAGGAGGTCAGGTTAATAAAGCTGTCTGTCTGGTAGTTCAGATTCCCCAAAGACATTTAGAATAAGTACAACATACTAGTTAAAAAAAATCTACCAAAGTGTCTTTAAGTCCTAGTTCATTGACCAGAAATGTGTGTCTAATAAACATGCAAGTCTCTTTGAATACACATTATTTCCTCAGATGAAAGGGGGAGTTCATTATCTCACCAAATTAAGGAGAGAAAAATATGGCATTTCAAAACAAACAAAAAAAGAAACTTGAGTAAAACTCCAGCAAATCATAACCCCTTTAAATTAGAAGTAATCATTACCCAGATTGAGCAAAATTCTGCTGCAATATGGCAAGTGACTGTGGGAAGAAAATTACAATCAAGAGAATATTATAAATAGAAAAGAACATTGGGATAAATAAATACTACCTTAGATAATCAGATTCTAAAGCAAAAACAAACAAAAAAAAGCAAAGCAATGTATATGGTAGTTTTTCCTGTTATGAGGGAGCATATTATCTCCAATTAGAAAAATCACTTATGTCTACTTACATTAGACAATGATATGTTCATCTTCTTTACATTCATTAAAACAGACTCACTCCCCAACTCCTCAAGCCCACCAAGTACCTCTATGATAAAAACTTAATTAAGCTTTTTTTTTACTTAAGTACAAATATGTGTTTTGAAAAAGAAAGTCTGTAGCTCTGAATTTAGAATTGGTCCAAATTAGTGATTATACTTGATATTAAAAATAAAAACTTCAGTAATTGTTTATTTAATATTTCTTGTCTGTCAAAGAAAAAATTTCCAATAATACTTTATTCAGATAAACATATTAATCTATCAGGATTGCATAGGAGATGACATATTCTTTTTTTTTTTCCCCTAAATAACCTGTCAAACTACCAAGTCATGTTAGTATTCTGTATTTTCCACCTCCACGCTCTTTTCCCTATTGTCTCCCCAGACTATACACTATGATGGCCACAGGAGATACAGAAAACGAATCATTTTAAAAATTATTATCCTTACCTGCTAAGGATAAGATCTGATCTTGGAGGAACAATAGCAACTGACCAGACTGGTATAACCATCGAAAAAAATGGTTGCAGATGACCACTTCTTTTTTCATGCAACCGTAGGAAATGACTGGATATGATACATAACTCCAAGTAGGTACTCAATAAACAGTAGTCCATACTATTATTCTGGCTACTCTTTTTGATTCTCATATCCCTAGATCCTCTCCAATTTCAGACCAGGTACAACTGGGACTAGAAAGCTTTGTAAGGCATCAGGTTGAATTTCCTAACCTGTTCACCCCACCACTAACCAGGCAGCTAAAAAAATAAGAACTCTTCCATTTGAGACTAGTGAAAATGACGGTTTCTTTCCCTTCCTAAAAGGCAATATATCCCCCTCCTGCCATGAGTCCCAGTTCACTAGTAAACACATAAAGTCATTTATGAGTTCTGTAAATTTGTTGAAAAGTCAAGGTTTTGCTGTTCCACATAGTTTAATTTTCCCAGATGTATTTTGTACATTCATGTCTGAGTATGGGGGAAGTGTTCTTCTTGGACCTCCCTCTGCTCATTCCCTCTGCTCATTTCTGATCAAATTTCATTAAAAGTTATATTCTTCTGGTTGGCATTCCTAAAATGGACTGCCTGTTTCTGAAAAGATTAAGGTGAGCTTTGGCATTCCCTAGTTATGCCTAGACTGACACAGTTCTGTTTTTCATTCATTTCCTATTTAACACAGTTGGTGAATGCATGGCAGGGTTTACTGAATTATTTGTGAGTTTTCAATATAGTTTCCTTTCAAGAAATGTTTCTCCTCAAAATAACTTTAATATGCAACAGCCATATTTATTCTAAACTATTTATTTTCATTCCTCCTACCAGCATTTTTTAGTGTATATCTGCCCAGTCCTCAATTACCTGTCACCTCAAACATTCGCTTCTTGAATGAAGTGACAACATTTCCATCCTTCCGCCTGAGTAAGGGGCTGCTTCTCCTCTCTGCCACTTTCTGTTTTAACCTGGACCGCACCTTCAAGTTGGGCTCAGAGGCTGGGGATTGAGACAAAGAAAATAGATAAAAATTAAAAAATAGAGAGCCAGTTGCTCCTGTGTATAAAAAACGGCTCACCCTTTTCTTGGTTCCTTCTCATCTCAAATTAAAATTCCAACCATGTAAATAAGGCATTAACTCCAAATGAATGAAACAGACAAATATAGTAATTATTTTTATGAAATGTGCAAAATGTTTTTCTACTTCTCTAAATGGAAAGTGAAAAAAGAGTAAAAATATGTATTGTCTACTTATTTTATCTGACAGAACTGGGATTGCTGGGAGGTTTAATCATTAAATATGTTTGGGTCAGAGTAAGATTTATTGTACGTCTTTGTCAGCTCTTTAATTCTCTCAAGGGTGAAACGCAATACCATAAAAACAGTACCCTAATGTGATTTTAGAGACTCTGGCCTGACTTCTGGTAATAAGAAGACACCTCTGCAGCATATAATTTATGTCTAATTCTGATTCCTGGAATATTTCTTTGTCGGTGGTTTCTAACTTGAAATCGTGAGAAAATATACTCGGTATATGAACACCAAACCAAGTAGAATCACCATGAATAAAACTTTCTACATATTTAGTATACAGTCAAGTAGAAACAAAGGGTGGTCAAGCCTGAGAATTGAAAGTTCTGAGTTAGGCTATATGTTCCAAAGTACAAATGCATATTATTCATAATACATTAGTATTTCTTTGGTTAAACTATTCTACATAGTGATGTTCTATAGTTATTATGTATTAGGTTCCTATGTAATTATACTCTAGAAGAATGGGAACGTTGGACTGAATCCCTATGTAGTACAAGTGAGTGATGGTCATGATAATGATGATGACGTTGATGATGACAGTGTTTCCAACGACAACTGACATTCATGTAGTGATTCCACTTCTGTTGTAAATACTTTGTTAATATTAACTTGTTTAACCATAAGAAAAAAATTGATATGAGACAGATTCTGTTTATACCTTGATTATATTAATGAGGCAACAAACACAGAGAGGGTAAGTAACTTGCCCAAGGTCTTAGAGGTAAGAAGGGATGACACCATGATCTGTACCTAGATAATGTAGCTTAAGTGTATTCTTCCAGATACTGAAATACTTCTCCTCCACCTTTCCTTGTGTATGAACATCATAACAATTATAAACTTTTTCCCAAAGCATTACTAATCATCTGTCTCAAATAGGATAGTACCATGTAGCTTGAATTTTTGGTGAGTGAAAATGTTTTCTTTGAAGGAATGTTATATTTTTGCCTGACTGAAAAGAGTATCAAAGTAAAACTTACAACCTTTTCTTTCTTCGTCCCTCTTTCTTATTGATTTGTTTTTATGTTTAGGATTCAAATATCTATATGTTCATTTTGTCTTTGTTCTTTTCTGTTTCCCTTCTCTGCGGCTTGATGGAGAACCCCTACATTCTAGCTTTACTTGGAACAAGCCTGATGAAGTAGAAACTTGAAAGAAATATTCATTTATGAAAAATAAAACAAGTTAATTTTTTTGTGTTATACACCTAATTTTATGGCTGATAACACTGAAAAGGTGAAAACGGGTGTCTTGAAAATATTGCAAAAGTAAAAAACGGAAGAAGGGGTGGGCACAGAGCAGGGCTGAGAACAAGAAGCTCAGTGTCAGCAGCCACAATATGTACCACTTCCTGGGGCCCCCATCTTGAGGCAAAAAAGGTAAACACTTTGGGTAAAAGATTCAGGTTCTTCCAGACCTTCCAGAAATTCTCAGTCCACTTTAGCTAAGTGGAGAAGTCCGGATCTGAATTACTAGCATCTGATTCAACCAGGGTTAAAGGGAGAAAATAAAACTGTATTAATTCACTTAGATTTGTTTCCCTGTACATGTTTATTTTTAAATTCCTTTAAAACACCAATTAAAAAGCTGTCAGTTAATAAATTTATTCATCTGAAACCTAGAAAGGAAGACATGAGGAAGATCTATGTACTAACTCTTACTGCTTTCCTCTGTAGCCTTGCTTATAAACCCAAAGACAAAAATCACAGATTCTCATACTTTCATCTAGATTAGCCTTCATGATGAAATCTAAGTATTAAATAATACCAACTGGCTCTTCAGAGGAAATATATCAGTTGATCAATCACTTTAAAGGATGGAGTAGAAAATGCACTGTTTTCAGTGAGAAGAGGTGAAGTTAAGTCCACTTTCCAGCTATGGGACATTCATTGACTCTAGTGCTTTCTAAGCCCAACTCTTCATTTCTGAAACATGAAAATCTAATACTTTATTTTAGAGTTATGGCCACCTGACTAGATACCCGGAAACTGAAGATCTGGATGAATGCAAGGGAAGAAAAGGTTTATGGAATTTTCATTATTGCTACTACTGCTAAGGGTGGCACATGTCAGAATGACCGAGCCAGGACTGGGTCCCAACTTTCCTGAGTTTCAGTCCAGCCCCTCTCTCTTTCCTAACACATTGCACCAGCTGGGGCTGAGTTTCTGCAATCCAGACAGAAATGTGCCAAAAGCTTGGAAAAACAGCATTTGCCATTTAAACATTCTACATGAAACCTAGAATTCCATAAGCTTTTCAGGGGAAAAAATGATTTTTCAGGTCAGCACATAGCTTTCATTTCTATGTATGTTTCAGAATGGGCTGGATATACGGTTCTAAAATTTCTTTCAAAGGTCAACACAAAAAAAGTGAACACCAGACATGAATAAGAATTGGGTTCTGATCTTGTATCTATCAGCTACTGAAATCAATAACCTTGAATAATTCCTAGTCTCTGAGTGTCAGTTCATTTATGCAAATCAGCTACAGATTACCAGTAGGGCATGGAGTACATTAGCTTTAAATCTCAGTTTTTCATGTTAAAATGGGGGCAGTTTTTTTTCTTTTTTCCCCCCCTCCATGTGCCCCAGTGGATTCCATATTTCAACTTTGCCTGAGCCCATAGGGCTGAATCCTAGGATTGCATCACTTAGTCCTTTGCTGTTTGTATTGCCTTTGGGCTCATCTCATCTATTGGTGGGACTGGTTAGTGATAAAGGATTAAGGAGGAGTGCTCTCTCTGCTTCAGTATTGCATCACTGGCTAGAGTTTTGTTTCCTTCTGATTCCATCTCCCTCTAGAGGCTTCTACTCCATGGTTCCAGCTTTCCCAGTGCTCCAGAAATATTATTTCCTCTCCTTGCATTTTCAACTCTGGGGGTGGGAATGGTTTATCACTGCTGCTATTTACTGGGCACCTCAACATTCTTAAGCAGTTGTAAAGTGTTTATTTCGTAAGTCTAAAACCAATACTGTGTATATTCTGTTTCCTACCAAGAATCTGATTAACAGAGTCCCTCTGCAAAGTTATTGTAGAATTAAATGAAATCATGTCCAGTAAAGGACAAACCCGTGCTTCTCAGTCAGGGAAGATGTTAACACCATGGGACAATTGGTAATGTCTGGAGATATTTTTAAATATTTTTTTTAATGTTTTTTTTTTAAATTTATTTCTAGGAGAAAGAGAGAAAGACAGTGTGAGCAGGGGAGGGTCAGAGAGAGGGAGTCACAGACTGAAACAGGCTCCAGGCTCTGAGCTGGCAGTCAGCACAGAGCCCGACGCGGCGCTCGAACCCACGAACCGCGAGATCATGACCTAAGCAAAAGTCAGATGCTTAACCGACTAAGCCACCCAGGCGCCCCTGTCTGGAGATATTTTTGATGGTCAGTATGGGGTACAGCTGTTTGGAATCTAATGGGTAGAAGCTAGGGATGCTCCTAAACATCCTACAGTGCACAGGACATCCGTATCTGGACTCAAATTGCTGTATTGCCAAGTGTGAGAAACCCTGAGGTAAGAATCAGTAAATGGTGGTTGTTAATGAGTGTGCTACACTGAGATGATCAAAGGAGATAATACTATGTGTTAGAAATTCTCAGAGGATGTAGAAGAGTAAGAAAAGAAAGACAAGATTATCAGAAATCAGTGAATACTATAAGTCACTTGAAAACAATCAATATTTAGATATATTTTTATACTTAGAAATTTATTTCCAAACATTTTTAATGTTTAATCACTGGTGTTTCTACAGAAAGCAAAACAAGTCAACTTCATGCAGAAAGATGTAATTCTCAATTTTTGGGTGGAAACTACTTAGATCATTGTGATATTTTTATTTTAATCAGCTTTTATTTTAGTTTTTTATACAGTTTATTTACTTTTTTGAAAGAAAGAGCGACAGAGCAAGTCTGGGAGGGACAGAGAGGGAGGGAGACTTAGAATCCAAAGCAGGCTCCGCACTGACAGCAGAGAGCCTGATAGGGCTCCTGGGGCTTGTAGGGCTAGTAGTCATGAACCAAACCTTCAGATCATGACCTGAACTGAAGTCAGAAACAACTGACTGAGCCACCCGGCTGCCCCAAGGACATAGCTTTTTAAAAACTAGGAGACACTGATATTCTGTAAGTGCAACATAAATTTATTTTTTCAAAATATACAATACACTGGGGCGCCTGGGTGGCTCCGTCGGTTAAGCGTCCAACATCGGGTCAGGTCATGATCTCACGGTTCATGGGTTCGAACTCACTTCGGATCCTCTGTCCTTCTCCTCCCCCCACCCCTCCCCTACTTGTGCACCTGTGTCACATGCTCTCTCACTCTCTCTTATAAATAAACATTAGAAAATATATACAATGTAAAACTTTTCTAAATAAAGGTCTGTATCCACTAGTTCTAATAAAAACTTTTATCTGAGTCACCAAAGACATTCTTAGTAGTGAGGACAAAGGATGAAATGATAGATAACCATCATTTAGTCATTGCAATGCTTTATAAACTCACTCCTCATATTTCAGAAACCCACACACCAAAGCTCAGCATGATATATACCCAAGGAGTAGAATTAATGATCTATTGTGCTGACTCAGTTTGCAGTTAGAGTTAATTCCATTTTTAATGCTCTGGTCTCCCCAAAGGCTGAAGATTTCCATTCCAGTGACTTGCTAATGGGATGCTAATCCTCAAGAGCCCAGAAAGAGATCACTAACTGGGGAGACATTCTGCTTGTATCTCAGTGTATTTCATGCCTAGTTGCACTAATTGCCTTTCTATTTTTACGCCACACCCATCACTTTCTACATCTCAATTAATCACAGAAACAGAAGGCAAGCTTTTCAGTGTGTGTGCCCATCTGAATCCGTGTGTCTGCTGAGAAGAAAACCTTGCAAGAAAAACTGATTCTCATCATTTAAATAAAAGCAATCAATATTAAAATAAATAGGACAGAACTAAAACCTTTTATTCTTTCCACTTAAAAGAAATTAAAATGGTAACAAAAGGAAACAAAAAATATTGTAAGATGCTCCATGAGCTAAATGTATTTCAAATCTTTCTTTTCATATATGGTGCAGAATGAACTTAGGTGTGGCAGGGAATGAGAACAAACAATGGGAAAAAATAGTAAAGCCAGGTAGCAGAAGCACAGTTTAAAAAAT
The DNA here is from genome assembly GCF_008692635.1 of Crocuta crocuta. Lineage (NCBI taxonomy): Eukaryota > Metazoa > Chordata > Mammalia > Carnivora > Hyaenidae > Crocuta > Crocuta crocuta. Next base: position 3,767,890 of record NW_027529173.1, read on the forward strand.
TAGGATTCCAATAGTGACAAAGCCCAGACTTGTCATTTCACTACAGCTTGGTTTATGTGACTGCAAGGGTATCCTTTTTGCACACTTATACCCACATACAGACATGGAAAGTATTTTTTGCAGAAGCAAACAAGTCTTGGACACAAAAAGACCAGACTCATATTTCAATGCTAACTTTTCGTGGGTGAGTTGTCTGATCTTCGTGAATCATTTTATCATTGGGTAGAATAGAGTAGTTAGTTCAACTGGCTGGCTGTCACACACAAAAAAGTTGTTTAATCAATAGATGTTGAATAAATGAATGTTTAATACAGTCTATATGTAAGGTTAAGAAACTTATATTAAAATAAAATAAAGAGACAACTATAAGGATAAGATCTACAATTGGTTTAGTACCTTTGCATATGGCAATGTTACCTATAAAAGCAACAGAAATAGTACTCGTCCTTTTCTGATCTTTTACTCAGTATATTTAAAATCCTTTTTGGTTAGTAACTGACTTTAAATATTTTCCTCAATTTTTTTTACTTGCCTGTTTATAATTTTTACTCTAGTTTCTGTGTTAGATACATCACTACCAAGAATGATGCCTACTGTGCTCATTTTGTCTCTATTCACTTTTAATCTTAAATTATGAACATTCTTTATATCAATAATTTAGACAAAGATTCAATACCACCTAACATGGTATACAGATGTTCTTCATTCCATTGGAAAGGATCATAAGGAAAAAAGGAAGAAGTTTCCATTGAGTAATGGTCAATAATACTATTAATTAAGAGTGCCTGGGTGGCTCAGTCAGTTAAGCATCCAACTCTTGATTTCGGTTCAGGTCATGATCTCATGGGGCTCTGCACTGACAACACAGAGTCTGCTTGAGATTCTCTCTTCCTCTCTCTCTCTCTGCCTGTTCCCCACTTGCACACATACTCTCTCTCAAAATAAATAAATGTTTAAAAATAATACTATTAAGATAATAATTATTAATCAAAATTCAGTACCAGATTAATAAATGTGTCTTTATACTAATGAATATTTGAGATATTCAACAATTTTACCTGTACTACATGTTTAGCACTATAATCACAAGTGAAGGTGAGACCTCTGTTGCCAACTTCAAATTCCTTCTCTGTCATTGTCATTCTTTCCTGTTGTGCTAGATCTGTGGATTCATTCACCCAGACTCCTCTCTGCTGGATTTCTCCTGCTGTCTCCCACCCACAGGGCTTCCTTAGGAGCTGCCATATTCTAACACTCTGTCACTTGGAATCAAACACATAAAATCTATCATTCATTCACACTCTCTCTTTCTTTTTTCAATGCTTATTTATTTTTGAGATAGACAGAGAGACAGAGTATGAGTAGGGGAGGGTCAGAGAGGGAAGGAGACACAAAATTTGAAGCATGCTCCAGGCTCTAAGCTGTCAGGACAGAGCCTGACACAAGGCTCGAACTCCCAAACTATGAGATCATGACCTGAGCCAAGTTAGATGCTTAACTGACTGAGCTACTCACTCACCTCTCGTTCACTCTCTTTTGAATGTTCTTTAGGAAGATTAGGTTTCCTGCCTGAGTCACTTCTCCCTTTCGGGGTAGCAGTGTAGGAATCCATCCCATGCGAACTGTGCAATTAAGTTATCATTACAATTATGAAAAGACACTTTGGGGACATAGAAAATTCCCTAATCTAGTTTATCTGAAGATATAGGTTACTCTAATTAAAACTTTTCATAAGTAGGGGCGCCCGGGTGGCTTAGTCGGTTGAGCGTCCGACTTTAGCTCAGGTCATGATCTCGCGGTTCGTGGGTTCGAGCCCCGCGTCGGGCTCTGTGCTGACTGCCAGCTCAGAGCCTGGAGCCTGTTTCAGTCTGTGACTCCCTCTCTCTCTGACCCTCCCCTGCTCACGCTGTCTCTCTCTCTCCTAGAAAAAAAACATTAAAAAAAAAAAAATTAAAAAAAAAAAAACTTTTCATAAGTAGACAAAGGCTATGTATTTGCAAAGTTAGCATCAGGATAATACTACAAATCTAAAACAACTTATGACATTTTTGGCTCAAATAATACAGATCATTAATATTATGAGTCAGATTTTGTACATTTTGATATCAAGGAGCAAAATTTCTAATCTAACTCTTTCTAATTATAACCATTTAACAATATATAATTCATATGTATAAGTTTTAAAAGAATCATTTCTTTAGTAATTTTAAATTTTAATAACTAGCCATATTTATGGTAATTTATGAATGCAATTTCCTGGAGAAATTATAATACTATTCTTTTTGATTCATAAATACTATTGTAAACATCTATCCATCTTCTTATTGAGAATATACCAAATATATGTATTTGTTAAAAAGAATTATTCTCTTTTAAAAAGCATATTGGTAAATGTTATGCACATTACCCAATTTGCAGTGTGGTCTTCTAAAGTGTTTATTTTATAATAACATTTATTGCCGTTTTCTGATTATATAGGTCATACATGTTCAATATTTTTATAAATGGGACAAATTGAGTTTTGCCTGCTGGCATGTTTCTTTTGTGTTTTGTATATAAAAATATTTGAAAATGAGAATCAAATTATATTTTTGATTGCATATTGTTTGTTCACTTAATAATGTATTATGAGTCTTTTCACAGGCAATTATGTATTCTTTAAAATAATTCCATCTATTCTGTTTTTCACTTAAAAATCTATTATGAATCTTTTCTCAAGTAGCTATATATTCTTATAAAAATACATTATAAGGGTGTACCGTATGTTATTTAGTCACATTCACATGTGAGTATCTAATATTTTATTTAAACATTTTATAACTGGATGTTTACGTGGTCTACAGCATTGCTTGGAAAGACAGCACAGTGGCACACATTGTTGTGAATCAACGTTCACATTTGTGAGTATTTTCTTCTGTCAGTGTAAACGGGAGTTTACGTCTTAGGTCTCTCACAATTGAAAATAAAAACAAGGGGCACCTAGGTGGCTCAGTGAGTTAAGTGTCCGTTTTTGACTCAGGTCGTGATCTCATGACTCCTGAGTTTGAACCCTGCATCTGGCTCTGTGCTGACAGCCCCGAGCCTGGAGCCTGCTTCAGATTCTGCGTCTCCCGCTCTCTCTTTGCCCTTCTCTATTTGTGCTCTATCTCTGTCTCTCTCTCAAAGATAAATAAACATTAAAAAAATTATTAAAAAAGGAAGAAAACAACAACAACCTTATTATGATTAGAAAAAATGTCAATGGGCATACAGGGCAAAGAGTATTATTAAGTCCTAGGAAGCAGCTCAGAGAAATTGGGAAAACATATGGAGGTCCTGGTAACAGGAATGTAGTCTAGAATGGAGAGGTTGTTGGCTCTGAGTGGGCATTTTCCCATAGTACTCATGCATGCTTCATCTTGTGAGCCAGAGAAGGCATTCTAAAACTCAAAGGCCCATGACAAGACACTCTGTTTCTTCTGTCTATAAGCAGTACTAATGCTAAATCCTGCAGCCTTTTTTACACCACTGTTTCTCCTGTGTGCCTGGTGCTCATCTGGCTTCGTCAGCACTTAGTAGAAATTTATTGAATGAATAAATGAATACAAAACTTTCTACTCAATGCTAGATTTAAGAAAAAAAATACTTGGACAAACAGGAGAAAATAACAATTTTCTTTGAATTTTTAGGACATTTAAAGTACAAATTCCCATTTTTAACAGATAAGATACTTTAATCAAACAATATGATTCTGGACAAAAACAAATTATAAGTTATACAATATTTTATCAATTTTTATAGTTAAAATGAAAACTTTCTATTTAGTTGGTTCCATTGTTTAATGCCATTTAATTAAGAATTTACTGAATAAAATATTGAGACCTAGACTGCAAGTTCCATGAGCGCTGGGAAGGGGTCTAGTTATGTTTCTGTGGCTTATTCAGCACTTATGCAATACCTACTACATAGAATAAATCTGTAAGTTACTTATTGAATGAACGAAATCAATCAATGAATGTGAAAAAGGGGTGTTTTAAGCACTGAGGCAATTGCCTCATCAATAAAATGGAAAGCCTTTTTCTCCTAGGTACTCAAGGTCTAACAAAAATGAATGATAGACTAACTGTGATCAATGCTATGCTGTAAGTACAAGCAGCCTTGAGCTATAAGGCAGAGAGGGGAATCCTGGGGGCTGAGTGAGATACTGACAGGCCAAGGTGGGAGGAAAGTACAATTCTATAATGAGAAAACAACCTTGTCCAGGGAAGGTGTTGGCAAACTCAAGGAATAAAGATTGAGTATGCTAACAAGTTGAGGAAGGGATACTAAATGGAAGATAAAGCTTCAAAGAAATATCATGCAACAACACTCTCAACAATAGCTCAAACATGGAAAGAGCCTAAGTGTCCATCAATGGATGAATGGATCAAGAAGATGTGGTTTATCTATATGATNAATACTAAGAGAGGCTATTCAATGCATATCTTCAAACTCTCTCTCTGTCTTCTTAGCATAGACATGCTTGTATCTTTCCCATTCAAAGAAAAATAAGCCTTCCTGAGATATAAATTATTAGCTACTCTCTGTAGTTATACTTTAATTCACAGTCAAGTTATTTTTTTTTAAGTACCCTTAAACTCGCCACCACCACTTCCTAACCTCAAACCACCACGATATGGCTCTAACCTACACCGTTTCACTGAAATTACTCTACCACACATAGTAGTCAGAACAGTAGATGTCATAATTTTATGTCTATTCTCAGTACTTAGCAACTACACAGACTCATGGTGAGTCTCAATAAACAGTTGCTGAATGAATAAATGCATGCTTGCACATATTCAAGCATGAAAGGAAATTTAATCAAAGGTTAGGTTTCAAACTTTGTTGTTGAGAAGCAAAGTAGATAAACTTCAAATTTACTAATTTCTAAAAAGTTCTTGATATTCAGTGTTATAGCAAGAAGTCTTATAGACCAGATGTGTAAGGCAGAAGGAATTTCATTTTTCTGGCAAGCATGAAAAATAACGTTTTGGATTCAAGGAAATCATATCCTCTACAGTCTAGAATACCTCATATGTATCTAGACATGTATCTAGTATAGTTTCTTTTACACATTTTAATATTTTAAGTATAAAATATTTACCTAAGTAAGAACAAATTCTGAAAATCCATACTTTGAAAATACAGTAAAATGCTGAATTATCACTTCATTGAAATAAACTAGATTAGGGGCATATTCAGTCTTCTTCAATCCAGTTTCTAAAATCTATTTAAAAAAAAAAAACTTTTAATGCTTATTTGAGAGAGAGACAGAATGAGAAAGCACAAGCAGGGGATGGGCAGAGAGAGGGAGACACAGAATCCAAAGCAGGTTCCAGGCTCTGAGCTGTCAGCACAGAAACTGACGTAAGGCTTTAACCCATGAGCCATGAGATCATGACCTGAGCTGAAGCTGGATGTTCAACTGAATGAGCCAGCCAGGCGCCCCTCTAATATGTAATTTTTAACCTAAAGCCTAAAGTTTTATATTAAAGTTTTATATCTGAACTTGTATTTTTACAACTCACATAATGTGCTACTTGGGGGCATCTGAATTTATAGACATGAAAAGCCCTCTTTAGTTCTAAAATTCTAGACTTATAAATAAAAATTCAGAATACATTACTTAATTCTGCTAATAATATTTCAGTAATAAACAAATTCCTGTCTATGCATGAAAAAAATTATACCATGTACTTTACAGTTTTATTTACTTCCTTATTGGATGTATCCTTTATATGATCTGTCAAATAGAAATGTCATGAAAATAATTTAATTTGTGATGTAAAATTTTTAATACTTTCTACCCAGATACTTCACAGGAGCTACAGGTATAAGCAAAGATATGAATTGATTTCATGACAGAGTAAGGACCATCTTCATGGGTGAGATCTGTATGGGGACAGCCTAGTATTTGATAGGGACACAATTTCTCCCAGAAAACAAGCATATAGTCAGGACTGTATGGCCCAGAAAATTAAAATCTATCACCTAATAACTCTCTGTGTATCACCATAAATCTAACCTTTCTTATACTTATTTATGCTCTCAGCATGAACCTTACTTGGTCACATTCATGAGTCTGGCATTGATTCTCAGTCTTGACTCTGCCACTAATGGTATGATTTGGGTAAAGTATCATTCAATGTTTCTATGCCTCAATTTTCTTGCCTGCAAATGTGACATTCTCATTGATTTTAAAGAGTTTATAAGTATTAAAGAGAATGATATATGGTAAATACAGTAAAATCATTGTCTAATTTTAAATGCTGTAAACCTTACTTTCTTCAAATATAAACTTTTAAAAACACTTTTTGTCTCTTAAGTTTATGTAAAAATGTTCAGTCATTCCCATAAAGCTATAAAATCATTGTCCAGCTTGTTACTTTGTTTCCTTTGTTTCCTTCTGACTTGCCCAGTTTACAACTATTCAAAAGCACTTACTCAATCTTATTCCAAGAAAACATTATTGTGAACTACATTCTTAAAAATTATTTCATAAAGAATCTTCCTGTATTTTTAAATACCTAAAGATATGATACTAGTTCCTAATGTTACTCTATACATTTATTTATTCATATAAGAGAAATTTATTCAGCGCCTATTATAAGCTCTCTGAATATAAGAGCACACAAGCTAAAGATATTTTCCTCAAAGATTTCTCAGAGAACTTTAATTTTAATATAGACATATATTCAAAAAGATATGTCCAGGTTAATTTGGGCAAATACATTTGGATTAAGGAATGTAGTGAGTATTTAGGGTAAGTTTGTGGGTGATAAGAAGGCACCAAGTCAACCTTAACAGAGGGGAAATATGTATCAGCTAAGCATTTACAGAGAAGTATGAACTATTCAAGCATACAGCATAGGAAGAGTAAGGACTATTTGGAAAATCAGATGTGAATGGCTTATGTGAGGTTGAAGCAGAGAGTTTTTCATGGTTTTGTAACTTGTTTGGTGCTGGTGGGGCAAGTGGTATGAGAGGGTCGAGTGGAGAAAGATTACAGAGAATGCTAGGTCGGGAGGGGAGGAGGGAGGAAAAAGTTTGTGACTGCCATGTAAGGATTTTAGCCTTGAAGATGACAGAAGTATTACAGGGGCACCCGGCTGGCTCAGTCAGTAAAGCATCCAACTCTCAATGTCAGGATCCTTTTGAGCCCCACCTTGAGATTAGAAATTACTTACTTACTTACTTAATTAATTAAAAAAGAAGAGGTATTAGGTAGGAGGGTAGGAATACTAGATTTAAAATTTAAAAAGAGAGTTGACTGGAGTCAGAGAATGGTCAATCACTGGAATGGGCATTAAACTAAATGGGTATTGAACTGCAATAGAAGGCGTGTTGAGGAAGGGAAGGTTTAAGAGCAAGTGATGACAGAAGATTCTATGATAAGCTAGAGAAGAAACAGTTCTCCAGTTTTCTGGATTGGCTCCCTCTGTAGAAGGTGGTTCCACTAGTCTCCTCAGGCAATCACATTGTTCAGCTTAGTTTAAGTGGCTTTCTGGTCAACCTTGCCAAGCACATTTATATTGTTTAGTGCTTCATTACTACTACTTGGAACTGTTATCTGCTTCAATATAATTTTGAGTCTTTCAGTGCAACCGTTAGGTACATTTGGCCCTTCAAAACCCATGAGACACAGCCAGGTGCCATAGATCAACAGCACCAATAACAAAGGGTCAGCACTGATTTCTGAACAACAGGAGTTTGTCCTTCACCTGGCTCAAACCCTACCTTGCTTCCTGTTCTTTTTTCTGTTTCAAAACCTTCCAAGTCATTTGGGCAGGTCTTTTTATTAATTATTTCCCTTTGCAAATTTTGTTTTTGTATACTTTATAGTTTTGGGATGTTCTTAGTAATTCACTTCTATCTCAATGGAATTCACAGCTTTATTATCTTTATTCTAGATTTTCTTTGTAATATGTATTTATAAGAAAACACAAATATCTATCTCAGACTTATGTAAAAGAGAATATTTTGCCTCTGCATTTATTAAGGTCACCTCAGAACCCTTCTCTAGGTAGACCTTCTGTTAAACACCGTCTATTAGCCAACTTTGTCTGGATAGCTAGCTAGGTAAATAGACCTCAAACTTCAAATAAAATGGCAAAGAAGTACTAAGTGAAAGGATTCTGTAGCAAACATCATCCTAATAAAAACTCTAAATTACTTGTGGTAGGCAGAATAAGGCACCCTTGCCAGAGATATCTATGTCCTACTCTCCAGAACTTGTGACTGTTACTTTACACAGTGAAAAAATAATTAGGATTGCAGATGGATTTATGGTTACTAATTAGCTCATTTAAAGGAGATTATCCTGGATTGTCCAGGTGGGCCCGGGATAATCACAAGTGTCTTTTGAAAATACTAAAAAGGGAAGCAGAAGAGTGAGTGCCAGTGCAATGCAGTTCAAGACTCATCTAGTCACTGCTGGCTTTGAAGAGGGAAGTGGGCCACGAGCCAGAGAATGCAGGCAGCCCCTGCATTCTCTGCAGAAGCTGGAAATGTCAAGGAGATAAAAATGCCCCTAGAGCCTCGAGAAAGGAACACAACCCTGCTGACACCTCAATTTTAGCCCAGAGAGACCTATTTTGGACTTCTGACCTCCAATTCAGAAAGATCATAAATATGTGTGTTTTAAGGAACTAAGTTTGTGGTAATTTATTATAGGAGCCATTGGAAGCCAATACAGCAGTCTAATGAATTCCAAGATTGGCACTGTTTTGGAAGTCGCATATTCCTAAATACTGGTTTTGACTAGATCAAGGGTTTTACTGTGCTTTATTTTTACTGCATTATTATTAGGTAAGAGGTCAGATATTAAAGATAATTATTAATAATGTAGGCTCAATAGTTAGCAAAATACTAGGACAATAATGTAATTAAAATTAATATTTACTATTTTATCAGACTTAGTTTTCTATAAAAGGTAAAGATTTTATTAACATTTTTTTTTAATTTGTTCAAAGATAGAAAGGAGAAAAAAGACAAAAATAGAGTCTTTTTCTTTATTTTTTTCTGTTAAAGATTCATAAAGGTATAAGTTAAGGATCATTTATTTTAACCCTTAAATGCTAAGAATGCTGTGTACATATTAAGTAGCCATGATAAGCAAGCACTTTCCAAAATGCACTCAACATTTTACTGTTTTTTTTTCTTTACAGATTTCATTTGAGATAATAGATTATTAAGCCAAATAACAACAGTATTATAGGGCTCATTCCTACCTAAGAACAATTTCCTTTTTCTAGTGCAATGTAAGTTAAAGGAGAGAAAAAATGGTTTAAATGTCTAATTAGCCAGTTTCAAAATGTAGTTAATTAAAATAATTTTGCTTTTATATACGATCTTCATGGTATGAGATACAATTCCAGTCTCCTACAACTTAATCAGATGAATATAAAATGTAACGTTCCATCTGGTAAATCAATTTAACAGACATAATTGTGCCCCACCATAACTCAATAAGACACTGAGGAAAACCATTGAAATGCTATTTCCTTTTCTTTAGAAGAGAATTATGTACAATTTCAGCATGCTTTGCATTTCTAAAAGTTAAAGTCAACAGGGAGGTATCACTCTCCTTTACATGAGTTTCCCATGAGAAAATCAACAGCAAAGTATAAAGCCTGTGCTGTTATTCCTGAAACACTCCATAATACTAACTTGGCTTTAACCAGAACATATTATTTGGCAGCTAAAACCTTTAATTAGAGTTGTGGTTTGAACAGATTTTCACGGAATTTATGTTCTATCAGGGCTCAAAGAACAGCATTGTTTTTCTTACCAGTTTATTCTATTTCAGGTGGTTTAAATGTTGTACTTGAGCTAGGAGTGGAAAAAAAGAGAATGTTGCTGATTTTCATTTAATTGGTTTTAATTATGATTGGACATTTCGGAAGGAGAACTAATAGCAGTCAGACGAGAAGAATGAGACACACCTTTAACAACTATTAACTGAGCACTTGCTACACGCAAAATTATATATTAGGTATTAAAGGAGGAAAAATATATATCTAAAAAAGAGTGAGATGGTAGGGAAAAGGTCTTCATTACTGGACAAGAGAAAAGACAAAACTAAGATGAATCTCACAGTCAACCTCTGAGAGTAGAGGTTTTAGCAGAATTGAAGAAATCAGGAGGAAGAAGCATGTCTTGAAGTGGAAGGTGCAAGGGTCAACTTTAAAAAATAAATTAAGTTCATTTATTTTGAGAGAGAGAAAAAGACAGCTTATGCATGTGTGGGGAGGAGCAGAGAGAGAGAGAGGGAGAGAGAGAATCCCAAGCAGGCTCCATGCAATCAGTGCAGAGCCCATTGCAGAGCCCCATCAAATGCTCAATCTTACAAACTATGAGATCAACCACACAGGTGCCCCAGTGAGGGTCAAGTTTTAAACCTGGGAGGTGACAATAATGGCAGGACATCTTGGGAATGACCCCACCTTAAGATCCTTAAGATGCTCATTCCTTATTACCCTGCATTTTCTTTAAAAAAATTTTAATGTTTATTTTTGAGAGAGACAGAGCACGAGTGGGGGAGGACAGAGACACAGAGAGAGACACAGAATCTGAAACTGGCTCCAGGCTCCAGAGCCTGATTTTGGAGCTTAAACTCAGGAATGGTGAGATCATGACCTAAGCCAAAGTTGGATGCTCAACCGACTGAGCCATCCAGGCGCCCCTCACCTTGCCTTTTAGATTCTCCCCCTCTCCACCTACTCATTGCTCCAAAGGTACTGTAAACCCATTCTCTCTCTAAAGACTTCCCTCCATACTTCAGCATTCACTTCTTGCTTATAAGTCTATAGCACTTTAAAAATTTTAAAACATTATCATCTTAGTCACATAATATTGTATATCCGTATCAGACCTTTGGGGAATAAAATGGGTAAAGGTTTTAAAAAATAATCCAAAGAATGTGTAATGAGACATGTCTTCTATTTGTATTTACTGCATGTGTTTTCACAAATAGAATAGTTATCATGAAAGGATAAAATTTGTTTAACAGAGTATCAGTATCAAAATAGCATAATACCAAGACATAAAAGAAACAGAGAAAGCATTTTTGGAGTATTTTAATGGATAACATTTTATACTTTTATAAAATCTTTGAGATCTGGTTATTATCTTTAGAAATATTTCACTATCAGCATTTGTGTACTCAAGAAATGTAATATATGGCCAGTATTTCAAGGTTTCTTTTCTTTTTGCTAGAAAATTGCAATGGTAATCTTGTCATTTAGTTATTTATGTTATGCCACCTTTATGGAATTTGAAGATTTTCTTAAGTGAATTCCTGCAAACTGAGTCTGGCACTACCTTATCTAGGATTTTCTTATACCATGACAGTAAAGTCATATTTTGGCACTAATTTTACATGTACAGTTTCTCAGAATTCTGTTATTGATCAATAAATTAGCTCTTATATTTGATTCTGGCAAATATATTTGGAAAGTCCAACTTAAAATTTTATTTCTGGAATTGTTTATTTAAAGAAATGTTTAAATATTTAGATGTATAAAGAATACATGATTTATGGTGTCAAATAATTTGCTTTCAAAGGAAAATGTCTGTACTAGATGGACTTATGAAGACAAATACAAGTTCATATGTTATTTCTAAAATATTTTGAACACTATTCATCATTAGACTGAAGTTAAATTGTAATTGGTGCAATTTAATTTTTATAATTCACTACTTTTATTAGGATCAACCAACCTGGTGATGCGACTTTAGTAAAACTGCTTTTTTCAATGATATCATATACCCTTTATTTATGTATAAAACATAGGGATTGAAAGGCCAGGTCCTGAAATAAAACTGTCTTCACACCTGGCATTAAACTTTAAACTTGGCATTACACTCACTCATGTAAATAAAAAGAGAACTGAGGGAAATTACTGACTTCTCTGTGACTGTTCCCCTGTCGGAAAACTAGTGAAAAACAATGAGATGTATTTCAAGGGTTGCTGTATGGAATCATTAAGATATATAGATATTTACAATGGTATCTTGCCTATAGTGACCAATGTGATCTATTACTATCATATAAATCTAACCAGCTTTTAACAGTATCTCCCTTCAAAATTATATAATAAACATATTTTAAAAACATATTTAAAGTATTCCTGCCAGTAGTAATCTCAAAATCCCTAAGTTATCTATTTATCCCTTACCAAGTATCACAGCAAGGTAATTTGCTGCTCTCTTGTTTATCAATGTTTTACTGGAAGCAAAACAGTGTCTGAAGTAGGTAAACATCATCATCATGTAATTAATTATTACACTCTTCTTGATATTACATTATTTAGTCCAAAAATGATTTATATCATAAAGTTCTCAGCACATTTCTCTGGCAAATATTCATTTCATAAACTTTGCATGATCATCCTCTATAGTGTTTTGCAAAATGGATATGATGTAAATCTATTGTGTTGTAACCAGCATTTTATAATAGAATAGTAAAGAAACTATTATACATGATAAAATTATTATGAATTTTTATTTGTTTTGGGAATGTGTGTGTATTCCACACTGTGCAGTATGTCATAGCTAAAAAATGTGAAAGACACTGATATATTATAGAAAAATACTGTGATCTCTATTGTTGAGACCAAAAAATACACAACTCAAATCCTGACACTGAGTAAATCTCATTATTACACAGAGGCAGTGTTTACATGGAAATAACAAAGTTAGCAAAGAAAATTAAGGGAGCTAAATTATAAAAGATTTCAACATCAGGGAAGAAAAAAAAGGGTTTGGAAAAGCTTCCTATAAATTAGAGTGCTTACAGTGACTTTTGAGAATGAGTAAGAAACTCAGACCTGAAGAGACCACTGAAGAAAGTCCCAGGGCATATATGAAAATAACATAATATTTTGACCAAGAGATTTAATAGGATCAAATTAATACACATCAATGAAACCAGGAGCTGGATCTTGGAAAAGATCAATAAAATTCATAAACCTTTCACCAGACTAACCAAGAAAAAAGAGAAAACACTCAAATAAATTAAATTAGAAAAGAAAGGCAAAAAATAAGAACGGACACCACTGAAACACAAAGGATTATAATAAAATTATGAAAAATTATATGCCAACAAATTGGACAACCTAGAAGAAATGGATAAATTCCTAGAAACATACAACCTTCCAAAACTGAATCAGGAAGAAATAGAAAGTTAGAACACACTGATTACTAGCAATGAAAGTTAAAATTGGTAATCAAAAATCTCCCAACAACAACCGTTCAGAACCAGATGGCTTCACTGGTGAATTTCACCTAATGTTTAAAGAAGAGTTAATACCTAACCTTCTCAAACTATTCTAAAAAAAGCAGAAGAGGAAAGAAAGCTTCCAAATTCAGTCTATGAAGACAGAATTACCCTGATACCAAAACCAGACAAAAACACTACAAAAAAAGAAAAGTACAGGCCAATATCCCTGATGAACATAGATGCAAAAGTTGTCAAGAAAATATTAGCAAACTGAATCCAAAAACACATTAAAAATCACTCAACATGATCAAGTAGGATTTGTTCCAGGGATCCAAGGGTGGTTCAATATTTGCAAACCAATCAATGCAATACATCACATTGATAAAAGAAAAGACAAGAACCACGTGATCATCTCAAAAAATGCAGAAAAAGCACTTGACAAATACAATATCCATTAATAATAAAAACTCTCAGCAAAACAGGTCTAGAGGGAACACACTTCAACATAATAAAGGCCATCTATGAAAACCCACAGCTAACATCAGACACAATGATGAAAATAAAATCTCTGAGGGTCATGAACAAGAAAAGGATGTCCACTTTCACCACTTCTATTCAACATAGTACTGGAAGTCCTAGCCACAACAATAAGACAAGAAAAATAAATAAAAGGCATCAAGATTGGTAAGGAAGAAGTGAAATCTGTACTATTTGCAGAAAACATGACAGTAAAAACAAAGAAAGGGAGATAGTGTTAACAGAATCAGAGGTGCGTTTTAGAAGGATAAATGCTGGTCAGAGTTCCATTCTCAGTCCAGATCATTTGAGAACAACTGTAAATTCCATTCAAACATCCAGGGTGAGCAAGTGAGGCAGTCTTCCCTCCTACACGCCTCAGTGCAATCTGTCTCACTGTGAGAGTGATGTATTCAGGGTTGGTACAAAACCCAAGCAGTTCAAGCAAGTTAGTCTTGGTAATTTATCAGAATTACTTGGTAGAAAGTGTTTGATTTGCTGTTTTGTTAAGCAGCTAAGAGGTAAGCCTAGGACTGTACTAGTTTATCCTTGTCAACATTTGGAGGGAGCATCTAATAACAACATGTGATCACACTGAACTAACATCTAAGCACATGGAGACTAGGCAAATTCAGTTAAAAGAACTACTCCAAATACTCTCTCTTTTTTTTTTAAGCTAAGCTACTTTGTATTGGTTTCTTGCTACTTAAAATTAAGAGTTCCAAAAAAGCATAATTTTGTTCAGGCTTAGGTGATGTGATTTAAAAATGCTTCTAAGTCTGTGTCCAAAGTCAGAGAGAAGAGTTTGCTCTAACTGATCAGTAATGTCTGCCCTGGGCATCGGAAGGATTTTGTAGTAACACTCAGGCCACATTTGTGCCTGCTTTAGTCTATTATATTCAAGCTGTCCTATATGATAGTAAACAGCTACACATGGATATTTAAATTCAAATTTATTGAAAATTTTCAACAAAAACATATCTCCCCAGGCATACTAGCCATATTTCTGTTTAATTTCAAATGGCTACACTTGTCTAGTGGCTACTGAATTGGATAATACAAATACAGAATTTTTATACCATTATTTTCAAAGAACCACATAAATACAGCTGTTGCAGGTAGTAAATGCTCTCTGAGAATTTCTTCTGTGTTACCTACTTTAAAATATATATAATAAAATTAAAATAGATAATTCCAATTAAATTTGCTGAATGCTGAACACTAAAAAGATAATATCTCAGTATCTTCCCTTATCTACGTTCTTCAGGTAGTTTGGACCTTACCTTCTACTCAAGAATGTTTATAATCTGGAAATGTAAAATGATAGTTCCTCAAGAAGTAAGGTGGTCCAAATGCTATGATAAATTAATTTTAAATGAGTTTTTCTGGAACCTACTGTATGTGCCTCACTCTAAAGACTGTAAGCTCATCAATGACAAAAATCCTTTTTTGTATATATTGATTTCTTTACTACTCACTAAGAGGCATAGCAGAAAGCGTGGTTTGTCAGATATGGAATGAAGATGCTACAAACACTCTCTTCAAGGACATATTTACCATCTAATTGGGGAAAAAGAAGATAAAAATAACAGTATGAAATATGATATCTAATAATTAACATATGATTATCAGCTTTTATAACAAAAAGTATGGAGAAATGGGAATATAAATAAGAAAAATATCAGAATGAAGGTAACAGAATGAAGGTCTTATAAAAAATGACTTTTGAATTTATTTTTTATATGGATAGATGGTAAAGAATGTATAAATCTTGAGATAAAGGAAGAAGCTCTAACGCCCCCTTTTTAAAAGGGAAGATTGGGAAACAAAAATAAAGGTAACACTGGCTGGGTAAATTAAGGCCACTTGATAAAAGATTTTGCATGTCAGGATAAACTTTTATTATATGCTGCCTTAGTACACAGATAGTTTTTGAGCAAACAGATAATAGTTTCCTCCAGATTTCTTTGCCATAAAGGACACTTTCACTTCAAATAATCCAGTGAGTAGCTGAAAATTTAAAGAAAATACAATTGCAAACATTTCACCATTTATTTTCTGTCATCTTTTAATTTATTTCATTAAATATATCTAGATATATTTAATTCCATGCACATATTTGCATGGAATATTTTCCCCAGTGTTTCAAGTCATAAAATTGTGAATATTATAAATTAGGAGTCTTTTTTTCAATCATTCTCATGATTATACAGCAGATGGCTAAATGCTTTTAAAATCTTAATTATTATTTTTTGCCAATTTCTCATTCCAATCTTATCTAAAATGTCCTGCCTGTTTCTAATTGAGCATTTTATGGGGAGTGAAAAATATGTCATTAGATTTTGTTACAGTTAATTATAATGAATTTGAGACATAATTCTGCAAAAGCATCATCATTTATTTCTTATTTATATGGTTTTCAAATTATTAACATTTTCTTATCTTACTCTTCATGAAACATGATAATATGTTTCCTTTTTAGACTTATAGACATCTATGAATCACTTGCTCCAAATCTTTTCTTTAAGAAATCTGAGATCTAAATCATGAAGTGCTATGTTTAAGGTCAAATATTAGTGACAGGGTTAATACCATAGTTCCAGATTCCTTTTACCATTCCAAGTCTTCCATAATTATATCATATGGTTACTACTATTAATTAGTAGTTAATTCCATTAATTACATACCATCGTCCTCAGTAACTCACACAGGTAATATATACTGAGACTAACACATCAGCCACTGTGCTGGAAGCTTTCATGCAATATCTTTATTGCTTATAATAATTCTGCAAGACAAATATTTTCCATACTTGACATTTGAAAACACGGAGGCTCAGAGACGTCCTTTAACTTGCCCATGGTCACATAGCTCTAAGTGGTAGCACTATATTGTAATTCTCAGCCAGATCTAATTCCAAACCATAAGATTATTTCCTGTGCTTTGTCCTTCTAGGGTATAATAGCTTTTTCATACTACTTTTCCCCACAAACAAATACTTTGAATTAGATTTTCAAAGTTCTTACAAGGTTGTTTAATTATCACACAATTTGCAATTGATACTTGCTCTTGGCTCTAACTAGTTATCATCCATATTGCGCATACAATCTGTGAGACCAGCTTCTTGTTTATTGAATTGTGAAACTTCAACCATTTTGTTCCTTGATTTAACCTAACCACAACTAACTTTTGAGTAAATGATTCTTTTTTTTTCCTAATAGTTTATTGTCAAATTAGTTTCCACATGACACTCAGTGCTCNCAAATGATTCTTAAGAACATTAACTTCTAGGTCTTTTACAATTTTTAAATTTAAAAAATAAATATAAATTTGTAGTTTTTTCTCTATCACAAGAAATCCTACTATTCTAAACCATTTAATTTAATTTTTAAGTTAATACTATGGTAATTTATCAATTGTAGTATGCATGCACACTCACTAAGAAAAAAAAATGCAAAAGCAAAAAAACCCATTGCTGGTTGAACTTTGAAAATACCATCGATTAGATCCATTCAGATTTCAGAAATGTGTGTTTAAGAAATTAGCATTTTAGAATCAATGAAATAGTCTAAAAAGTCTAACTTTTCATAAAGTGATTAACTCTATCAAAAAGTCTGCTTTAAAAAAGTAAATTATGTAGAATATTAAATCCTACTTTAAAAAGGAACTAAATTTTCTAATTTTTGGAGAGCCATGATTGGTTTTCTTATCATATCAAACCTATAGAGTTTGATAAAATGAAAAATGAGGAAAAACACAGAAAAAAATCATTATAATTACCAAATCTTGCTTACATAGTAGTTTATACTCTGTTGCAACCCAAAATTTCATTAACTTTACTTTCAAAGTACCATAATCAAGAGGGTGTTGACTCCTATTAAGGAGAAGACGACATACAGAAGAGGACAGAGAAGAAAATATTATAGAATAAAGCATTAGGCAAAGACTTCAGCACAAAGTATTGGATTCCTTTCAAAATGATTTTAAAATTATTTCAGTCTATTCTGCCACAGTTTTTAGCACATGAATTTGTTAGTCATGACCAAGCTGAGAAAGACAGTCAATCATTTATGTTAATCTTAAAAAATCTATTATAATTAATTGGTATGAATTCTATTACTTAAATATAAATCTGTCACCTCGAAAAGTTGCCAAGTTGTGTTTAAAATTTTTTAAAATATTTTACAGGTTTAAAAGTCAATGGCTGACTTCTGGTACCAACTCTGATACGTAAAGAGCTTGGAAATCTTCACTTCCATCCTCACCACAAGAAAAAAGCTGAGCAAAGTAAAAATCAAAGGGGTTTTCTTAGATCCTTCAGAGAATAGAGGTCTCAGAGCAAACTGGTACACTGAAATCTGGAGAGCCAGGACAATACAGAAAAATCACAGCTGAGATCAGCTTATAGGAAGCAGAAGCCACTGGAGCCAGTAATGGGTAGGAACATTTAATGTCATTTTGATGAGTTGCTAGAGACACAAATTGATGGAGGCTGATATGGACTAGCTCACTCCCTGGATCTAATCTCAGGGGGAAGTTACACATTCATGGGTTTTACGTATAAGAACCTAACCAGGTTATCTCAGTGAAGATGAGTGAAAAGTCCCTTCCTATATAAGTGAGGGCAAGGAGCAGGGATGGAAGAGGGGAGAAAAGTAACCATTCTGAAACATCCCCAGGGAAAAGATAACAATTTAAAAATCTGTACATGACAGAAAACCTGCCCTGCAAGGGATAATATTTTACCAGATCTTTACTTGACCTGGAGGGAAGAACAATTAACCTTCTCCAGCACCTTCTAGCCTTTCTGTCTCTCTTAAGAAAAACAGTTCTGAAGATCATGGATCACAGATTTAGGGCCACTAAGAAACTTAAGTTTAAGCACAAGATTATAGAAAACTGATGCTTCCCAACAGTCTAACCACCACATCAATATGGTTCCAACATAAAACAATAGATTATAACTAAGAGAGCACTAAATTAGACTCCATTTTCCAAGGGGTTCTTAGGGAAATCCTAAGAAAGGGGAGGAAAACAAAGTCTCTGTCAACTACAGCTCTAGTAGGCATTAAAAGCAGTCCAATTCCAGCCAGATTAACATAAAATCTCACACTGAAAGCTTAACCACTCAATTTGTGTTTTCTAATATATCAGATCCAACTTTCAACAGAAAATTGCAAGGCATGCTAAAAGGCAAGAGAAAACACAGTCTAAAGAGACAAAGTAAACATCAGGTCAGACTTGATAGGATATCAGATGGAGAAAAAAACTTTGAGTACTATGTGAAGGGCTCTAATGGAAAAAGTTGACCGCATGCAAGAACATACGGGTAAATGTAAGCAGAGAGATGCAAACACTAAGAGAGAAAAGGAAATGTTTGAAATCAAGAGCACAGAATGAATGCCCGTGATGACCTCATCAGGTGACTGGACAAGGCTGAGTAAAGAATCAATGATCCTGAAGATATGTCAATAGAAGCTTCTCAAGCTGAAAGGCAAAGTGAAAAAAGAACATAATACCCTAAAACTCTGAGACAATTATAAAAGATAGACTATATGTACAACAGGAATCCCAAGATAACAACAAAGAAAGGAACAGAAGACTATCTATATGACTGAAATCCAGTGAAAACTCTCTAGGAATCTCAGGGAACATGGAGCAAAATAATTCCACAGCTAAAGACCTAAGCATATCATATTCCAACTGCAGAAAACCAAAGACAAAAGAGTATCTTCAAAGAAAGCAGAGGACATTACAAAGCAACATGCCCAGAGAATAACAAGGGTAAGAATTATATCAGATTTCTTGTCAGAAATCATTGAAGTGAGCAGAGTGTAACGAAATTTTTCAAGTGTTGTATGAAAGAAAAAAACCACAGCAACTTAGAATTCTCCCTCTGTCTCTCTCTCCTGCTTACATTCTGCCTCCCTCCTTCTCTTTCTCTCAAGAAAAAACAAACAAACCCACAGAAGATACAAAAAGAGGGGAAGTTAAAATTAAATAAATAAATAAACCAAAAGTAAGTATGATGATAAGAAAACAGTTACAAACATGGTGGTAATAATCTAAAGATATCAACAACCACTTTATTTATTTATTTATTTATTTTATTTGAAAGAGAGGGGTGGGAAGAATAGGAGCAGAGAAGAGGGGCAGAGGGAGAGAGACAGAGAATTCCAAGCAGGCTCCATGTATGGTGTGGTCTGGGCTCATAACCTGAGCAGAAATCAAGAGTCAGCACTCAACCTGCAGAGCCACCCTGGCACCCCATCAATAACCACTTTAAATGTGAATGGTCTACTACACTAATTAAAAGAGACTGTCAGAATGGATTTAAAAACAAAAACAAAAAAGGGGCATTTGGGTGGTTCAGTTGGTTGAGCATAAGTCTTCAGCTCAGGTCGTGATCTCCTAGTTAAGGAGTTAGAGCCCTGCATTGGGCTTGCTGCTGTCAGCACAGAGCCTGCCTAGGATCCTTTGTTCCCTGCTCTCTCTGTCCCTTACCTTCCCTCTCAAAAATAAATGAACATTAAAAAAATTTAAAAAATAAACTATAGTTGCCTATAAGAAAACAATTTTAAAAATAAAGACACAGATAATACTGCAAAATTACAAATTAAAACCAAAACAGGAAGCCATTATATACCTATTAGAATGTTTAAAATCCAGAAAACTGAAACTGAAAATACCAAGTGGTGGTGAGTTCGTGGAACAACAAGGACTCTGAGCCACTGCTGGTGGTTATGCAAAATGGTACAGTCACTTTGGAAGACAGTTTGGAAAATTTTTTTACAAAACTAAACATAGCTGTCACACTCCAATGTGTTTACATGACTGAGTTCAAAACTTATCCACATAAAACCTACATGAGAATGTTTACAGTAGATTTATTCATAATGCTAAAATATTAGAAGGAACCAGGATGTCTTTCAATAGGTAAATGGATGAACAAACTGTGGCTCCTTTATGCAGTACAATATTATTTAGCAATTAAAAGAAATAAGCTTTCAAGACACAAAAAGACATGAAGGAATCTTAAATGCATATCGCCAAGAGAAAGAAGCCAGCTAATCTGGAAGGCTACATCCATTATACTATGTGATTCCAACTATATGACATACAGCAGAAGGCAAGGCTATAGAGACAGTAAAAATACCAGTGGTGACCAGGGGTTGGTCCCAGGGAGGGATGAATCCATGGAGCAAAGAGGATTTTTAGGGCAGTTAAACTACTCAGCATTATACTGTAATGATGGATCCACGAACATACCTTACGCATGTGTCAAAATCTAGAGAACTTTACAACACTTAAGAGTAAGTCTTAATGTAAATTTTGGACTACACTAATAATAACGTACCTAGTGGTTCATTAATTATACCAAACGTACCACACTAATGGAAGATGTAAGTAAGAACAGATATTGGTGGGGGAGAGGAATAAATGATATGGAAACTCTCTGTACTATCTGCTCAGTTTTTCTGTAAATCTAAAACTGTTCTAAAACTTAAAGTCTAATAATTTAAAAATAGAAGTCAGGGGTGCTTTGGTAGCTCTGTCCGTTAAGCGTCCAACTTTAGCTTAGGTCATGATGTCACGGTTCGTGAGTTCAAGCCCCGCATCAGGCTCTGTGTTGACAGCTCAAAGCCTGCCTCAGATTCTGTGTCTCCCTCTCTCTCTGCTCCTTCCTTGCTTGCATCCTGTCCCTCTCAAAAATAAACATTTAAAAAAATTAAAAAATAAATAAAAGTCAAGGGGGAAACTAAAACTCAGTTTGGCCCCAGTGAACACAAAGCATCAATTAGTGTTCCTCCTATGGTGGGTGACAGAAACAAGTCTGCTGCTATTTTTGGATACCATATTTGGCTCTGAAATGCTAGGCAAATACAAAACTAACAGACCCTTTATTCCAATGTTGACAGTAGTACTGCAAGCTGCACACAGCTTAAAAAGAATGTTTGTCCCTTTCTCTCCAGTTACTTGTTTTATCAATAAATGTGGCAGAATGTCAGACCTTAAAAAGTCTTCCTTAACAATAAGAGGTTTAGTTTTAACTTGATAAAAATACATGAAACTAAATTTCTTCTCAACTAGAAACCTAAAATTAACTAAGCACTCCTTAAAATCTTAGGTAGGATCCTAAGCTCATTACATTCAATACTTAATGTAATTTCCAAAATAACTATATGAACCAAAGCAATAATTATTTGCATTTTACAGATGACCGAGCCATAGGATAAAGAGGTTAAGTAAACTTCCTAAGATTGAGGATCCACATTTCAAATGAGTAGGTGAATTCAGAGCCTGTTGTTACTGTGCCACATTGCTTTTTGATTCTGGGAAAACTGGTGTAACTTTATCACAAAAGAAATATCCTAACAATTTTAAGCGAGATTGACTGCAACAATGAAATGAACAAAGAGTACTAAAGATATGTATAAATAATCCAGTTTTTGTTGATCTGGAATAATTTTCTGAGTGATATTTTTAGAGGCATAAGCACTATTTTAGTGCTATCTGTGCAGAAAGGTATGTACGTGTCCATTTGCGCACACAAGCCTGTGCGTTTGTATCATGAGAAAAACACAGAATTACAAAGACAGAATGGGGGGAAACTGATTTTAAAATGTAAGATTAAAAAAACCTCCTTGTATTAATTCTGGATTATAATAACTCAAATAGGTCACCAAGGTACCACAACATAACTTGTAACTGCTATTCTGAGAGAGATTTATAAAGCTATATATCTCATTTCTGTCTTCTTTCCAATTTACTCAGTGTGGAAAATGACACTGGCCTTCCAAAACCTTAACTTATGTTTGGACCCCTTCCATTTTTTAGTCTTATTCTAGTGTTGCTGACCATTAAAATGAATATTTCAGTGGGGCTGGAACAGCCCTATTAGCCCATGCCAAACTTTATATGGCCTGCATACTTTAAGAGGTTAATCTAGCCAGCCAGTTCACTTTGCTCAAAAGTATTAAATAAATGGAATGACTGTAACATTCAAAGAAAGGCAAAGTTCACTAGGTAAGACCCCAATAATATAATGGAGCATAAAGCTTCTAGAATTTTTTACCATAATATTTTATGAAACATATGTACACACTCACTGGAAGTAGAATCCAATTCAAATGGTTTTGAAGGTCAGTTCAAAGTCACCACATATGCAGTATCTTTGTGAGAAATATGTACTATTTCAAAAGTGCCGGGTCCCAGAAGCTTCCTTTCTCTATTTTATAGTTTATTATCAGTCTAGAAAGGTACTACACTGGGGGGGAGGGGGGGAAGTCACCTACTACACTATAATATAATTTGCAGCCAAAACATAAAATTCAATAAAATATTAGAAATTTCAGTATCAACAAATCCTTCTCTTGTGGAATAAAAAGAAGCACAGAAGGTAATTCTAAAAGGAAGTGCTATTTTAAGTGTGGGCAATAAATATAAAAATTGAAAACAATTACTTCATTCTTAACTTCACATCTAATTATGAAATCCTTTAGTATTCATTGTTGTGAACCAATCAAAAGACTCTCAATTCCTGTATTTACAAGAAAAATGAATTAGAAATGGGCCTGATTAGAAACACCTATTTGTATTATTCTGATGTTTCCTAAATGCCCAAAGTCTAAGAGCAACTAGAATTCTCCTAAGGGGAAGGAAGTAAAGGTCCACTTTGCATGACAAAGGTCAGATTTCTGCAGACAAATGAAACTTCTATGGGTGACAGTTCCTAGGTTATCACTGTCGGTCTGGGTCCTAGGAGGTCAAGAGAGGTTCCAAATTCTGCTCACTGCTTCAGGGACACCCCTGGGGCCACTTTAATCATTTTAAGATCATTAAAACTTTTGTTATTCTGGCTCCAGCTTTACCCCCTTAGATCTCACTAATGCATATTGGCAATTCAGTCCTGATGCAGGTTAAAAAGAAATGGAAGGTAATGTATATAGTATTATATGCAGATTGAAAGAGAGAACCTACTTATTTAACAACTTCTTTTAAATCCAAGATTGAGTTCAGTGAAATTCTAGTAGACCACAGAGGGTGATAATCAGGTCCCAGTAGAAAAGCTTGACTCTATTATAGCTATCCTGGAATTTACACTATATGATCGATACCACTACTCTAGATCTCATTTAATATGAAGTAGGTTTATGTGAAAATTATCTTAGTTTCCCCAGTATTACATACATTTAATTATAACTACAGTAATATTTTGTTTACTTTTTTGTAATAACTATTAAGTCATAAACATACAACAAATGCTAAAGTAAAAATTACTGCTTGACTATATTTCAATGATCTTTTAGTGTAAATATATGCCTAAACTTTCACAGAGTGGATTGGAAATATACCAAATGGATCATATTGATAAAAGTTAGAAGAAAGTTCTGTTCTGCTTATTTGTAAGTGGAATACTTTATATACCTTAAATACTTTAGATAATACATAGAAAACAACTGTATTTAATGATATTATACTTCTCTTAGATGATGGGAACTGAATTAAGGGACATTTTGAAACTCCTATACAGACATAAAAGTGTGACGGCTGTTCAAGAACTTCATTGGTACAATGCTTAAAAAAGCTTGGTTTTACAAATCAAAGGCCAAATGCTTCATAAATGTCAGATTTTCAATACAAAGGAAGTAAACTTAAAATACCAGGCAAATACAAAAAACATAACACTAGCAAAGACAAGGGCTGTATCTTTTCACCATTATTATATATCACATAGACACAGAAAATGTTTTTCGTGATTAGTACACATTTGAATTAAATGTTGTCACATACATACTGAGCAGGATTTCTCTTTGAATTCTGTTGTGGACTGAGAATTTTTACAAGAATAAATTAACAGCTTGCTAGTCATTCCTCACAGAGAAAAAATACTAAACTGTTCTCATGGAAACTGGGACACAAAGTGTGGGTTTTTAGTACTTGTTCTGAAGTATTGAAAAAGATCAGATTTTCTTTCTGGATGCTTTACTGGCTCCAAATGCCACTTCTTTTCAAAGTCAGTGTCAGTTCTGCAGTCAGTTTTCAGTCTCCCAGTGGTAAGAATATATTCAAAGGCTGTGTGCACAGCAGGGTAGAAGTCTTTCTCCATGAATGTAACTATATCACTCATCAGTAACCTCCTGCTATAAGGGGACTTATGTTTTCTTTCCTTTTAGTGACTCCTTGGGCTCTTGAATGCCAGTCACTGCCCTGAGACCTGGGGCAATATTCACATAATCTCTGTCAATAGTTCCTACACATACCACTGGTGCAACTAAATGTCAAGACAACAGATCAAAGTCTGCACATTCTAAAACTCATGTCCTTTATGGATCAATTTTCATAAACTATACTCTATGTTTTAGAAATACATGGAGGCTCACTCTTTGCTTTCTTCCTTTCATCCCAGAGAAGTTTATTTACATGAAAGGCAATCTGATTTGTACATAATAAGGTGAAATTCTGATGTAATACATAAAACTCATTCTTCCCTTTGCATAGTCTCCTTGAGGCATTTTACTTCTTGAAGCATTTTACTCTATCTATTGTCATATAGTAGAAATGCAAAACTCTGTGAGCTATTAAAATTAAAAGGCACGGATTGCTTTGCAATACTTTACCGTCCTACCCCCAGTACCTGGTACATAAGATGGTAGGTAATAAATTCTTACTCATGATGGATTTTATTTCTAAATTTTCATTATGCATAGGTAAATTATGACACGATATAGCTTTAGCGTGGTTTTTACAATCCATATCCATTTTAATTATTCAAGATTGCTTAGGAAAATGAATATAATTATTTGAAATCATTTCCACTCTGTAGATTTAATATACAAATTACATACATCTATACTTCTTAAGTAGACGTGAGCAAAATACAACAGACAAAATTATCTTCTCTGAATACCTTTTCAGGTTAATTCTGGATAAAAAAAAATTTTTACATTTACAATTTTCTCTAAAAAACTATTATTTGAAAACATTAGGTTTAGAATAGAATATACATAAATGCTATTTATGCTTATCTCTAGCTAAAGTTTAAATATATTTATTACAGGGGTAAGAGCATGTAGCACATTAAATAAGCACATATCAGAGGGCTAAAAATAGAGAAGACAAGAAAACAAATACAAGCCTTAGAGCCAGAAGGCAGTTTACTAAACTCCAAATAGAAGCTTCATTGTCCAAGTTCCCCTAAGCAAATTTTTATGTAATTATATGAGAGTATTAGGTACAAACCATCCCTCCAAGTTCTCTTATAATCTATGAGACATTAGGCAAGTCACTTACTCAAAAGGTAGCCTTGGCCTTACATGTTTTTACCACTTAAACAATTAAAATTTATGGATTTTAAAATGTGTGAGGAAAAGAAAGTTTATTCGTCCCAGTTTTGTAATAAATGGTTGAGGCTCAAGAAAAATTTAGATAAATGGAGGAAATTATAGAGTTCCTCATTAGTGGAGAAGATTTATATTTTCTAAGAAATGAAATTTCTATTTTCCTTAATTCTACTCTTTGTTGCTAGTATGATAATAATTTGTACTTCCAGGCATTTCGATTATGCGATACATCAACCAATGTTGACAATGGTGTGTGTGTGTGTGTGTGTGTGTGTGTGTGTGTGTGTGTGTGTGTATATACACATGTGCACATATTTGTTCATGCTAAAGGCAGGGGTGGAGAGGGCATAATAGCTATGATTCAAATCCTTTGACTTTCCTCTAGAGGCATGGCAAAATGAAACTACAGGCATGTTATGAAGAGTAAGTGGAGTCTTGTTAAACCAACTTACCAGTTTTTCGAAGGGGGAAATCATCCTTTGCATCTTGTGCTCCTGGTAATGTGTATTTGTAAGATGGAGATGTTCCACTCAGGGGTGGAGAGCTTTGATCCAGTGATGTGTGGTGGGCAGCCCTACAAAAGAAAAAGAGGGTTCACCATTTGCTCTGGAGTTTTTACTGCATGTTGGTCAGCAATAATCAGTTGCACATGCTGTACACGTGTCTCAGCTGTGTTTATGTTCTTTCTTTTTAGTGTGTACAAGCCACAGCCTCATGTATCCAAGTTCACTTTATCAGAATGGTATAGAATGCTGTAGAATTCCCAAGAATGACCACTGTGTGTGTGATCACATACTTATAAAGAAGTTTGCTTCACTAAAAGAGAATTTACCAAGAGCCTGAGTTTTGATAATTTGAGATTACTGTGCATGTTTTTGTAAGAGCCAAACCAGTAAGAATGTCACCAGCCAAATCCTTTTTAGTCAACAGGGTAGAATAACCAAAGTAAAAGTAAACATATAGAAGGATTCATTTTTGAAAATTGCTAGGTAATACATTAAAGTACATGAGAGTGACTTTTATACTATAGAGATAGTGCAGTGTCAACAGCCTCAGACCTCCTGATTTCTGTAGCACTTCCAAGGTAAAGACTGGCAATCATGTATTTCTTCAATATGAAACTGAATTTTTAAAATGCTTTCTCTTCCCTGCATAAGTATAGTGAAAGAGATGCAGCTGTACTACTGGAGAAGAATTTACATAGAACATTGTCTATCCAGTGGATATAAACATCCATGATTATCATATATGAAGAAACCAATGAACAGGGCACGGTATCACCAACACGATGATTATTCTACCAGTATTACCTATTTAAATCACACATTCTCAAGAGTTAACTGGTTTAGAGGCTCCTGGGTGGCTCAGTCGGGTAAGCATCCGACTTCGGCTCAGGTCATGATCTCATAGTTCATGGGTTCGAGCCCCACGTCGGGCTCTGTGCTGACAGCTAGCTCAGAGCCTGGAGCCTGTTTTGGATTCCGTGTCTCCTCTCTCTGATCCTCCCCTGCTCGTGTTCTCTCTCTCTCTCTCAAAAATAAATAAAACATTAAAAATTTTTTTAAAAAGTTAACTGGTTTAAGGGCACTCCATCAAGCCATATAATGAGCAAAAGCATTAAATTCTGATTCTATAAATTAATGATTTATGGTGTCTGGAGTTGGACCCTAATGAAGTTCAATTCAGTACAAAAAAGGACTGCTAAGTAATACTTGACAGTCATGTTTCATATACCCAAGGGGACAGCTAAAGAATTTTCAGCTGACATGTTGTTTGTATATAGTTGTTTCCCACTTAAAAAATGTATTATGTCTCCTTAAAATGAGCTTTAACTTAGAAGGAATATGAATTAGTTATAAATTATGTATGTAATTTTAAGTAATAAAATGGTATTTATTTCTAAATACTTTGCGCTGTTAACTGAACATATGAAAATTTTCTTCAGGGACTGGCTTTTCAAGTCAACTGGCATGTCTGATGGAAATTATGTAAACCATTAAAAAGTATTCATACAGCACTTTGCAATCAGCCTCAGTTGCCTTTTTTTTTTTTTTTTTTTTTTGACAGCACANTTCAATAGGACTCCTGGGATGCTTTCAGTCTCAGTATAGAGTAATCAAGTATTCATTCCCTTATCCTCGATGATGTGAGGGATCACAAAAAATGCAAATATAAAATCCGCTAGTCAATCAACAAACATATAAAATGAGAGCAATGACACTATTATCCATTAGTCTATTATCCAAATATGCTTTACCTATCACTGTTTGTCCTGATTTAAAAAGCACCACATTCTTCATATTTTACTGAAGGGAGAACTGTGTATTTCATAGAGGCTTTTCCCTGGCCTTGGGGAAACAAGGATGCATGAATCTGTAATAGCATAATACATTATGTTGTAAGCTTGTGTATCAGAAGCCAGTGTACTTATTTTACAGTGCAGCAAAAAATGAAGTCAGATGGACAGGCATAAACTAGTCATTGAAGACTTAGCTTTACTTAGTTCCCTTCATTCTTGTTCTTTCCTTTCCCTCCCTTGTCTTCCTTTTTTCTTTTTTTAGTTGAAAAGCTTCTGGTCTTTTAAAAATAGCTCAGATCTCCACCTCGTATCGAGCCAAGTAAAATAAAGTTTCAACCTGCCAAATCCTCAGAAATTATTGTAAAGATATCAGATGCACCATCTGAGAATAGAAAAATGCAAACTAGGAACTAATTTCTATGCCCCACCCCACATTTCTGTTATTCATTCACCAAAAAACATATCTACTTCCTTGCCCTCAAGATGATACTTGGTAACATTCATTAAGCACTGCTCTCTGTGGCATACTTTACCACATTACTTCACAGGACCTTTCCAGCAACCCTAGAGGGCAGGTATTATTATTATAGTCTTTTTACAAGAAGGAGGAGAATTCAAGGAGCCTGTCCACGGCCACATAGCTGAGAACTGGCAGACCTCAGTTTTGTGCCCAGGCTGGCTGAACACAGAACCTATGCTCTTGACCCATGGGAATGAAAAAGGCCAAACACTGAACATACGTGTACCAGAGCTTGGGATGGCGGCTCACGGAATGATTTTTTCCATTAGTTGGAGTGTCTTTTGTTGCTGATTTACTCAACAGGAATTCTTGAAGCTTCTGCTTTACTTCTGTACTTGCCACTGCCCCTGAAACATACACATACAGAAACAGATGTTGACTTGGGGCTTTGTCCTTTCATGCCTCTGGAGTATTCAGCAAAAACTAGGAAGTAACAACACTTGGTCACTGCATATGAAGTTCTCCTATTAAATGAAGAAACCAGAGTCTAAAAACAGGCCTTTGGAAACGGCATAGTAATGTTTTGTAACTACTGCTCAAAGTGCCAATTTTCAAAGGACCTTTGATGATTTCTTTAATTGCTTCTGCAGAAAGGGGAGTTCTGGAATTAACACTAATTTTTTCATAAACCTACAAAAATGAGGAATAAAACACTGCCTTTTAAAAATCAAGAATCTTAGGGGACAATACAAAAGAGTACTCAATATAATGACCTCTCCTGAATTGCTACTTTGAAAAAACTAACATTTTAAAAACCTCTTTTGAGCATTAAACAAATAATTATTGCTGACTGTTCCAGTTCTAGTCATCTGATTTTAAACCTTGCTACATCCTGATTTTGAACTGACCACAGATAGGGGAATTATTTGGATCTGTCTCCCTCTTGTGGATAGTTTTTTTAAACAAATGTTCTGCCTTAAATCTTCCCAAAGTCTGGGCACTCAAAAACTAAATGGAGGCAAGTCTTGACTTGCAGAAAACAATTAATTATAACTTGAGCAGGAGGAAGGCATAGTGAGGAAATGTGAAAGTAAGTTTATTATAAAACAATATGGCATAGCTAGATCGCTTGACTATAACCTTGTTTTCAAGCTTCAAAAACAACAGAAATAGCATCTTTGCCAAACAATGCTCTGTTTACTTCCTGAGACCCTCTGCAGACTGAAGGCAGAGAGATAATATGTGAATGTCAAAGATTTACATTTGAGTCCATAATTTATTCTTTGAATTAAATGCAAACAGTTTTGACAAGTTTAAATCCACTCTTTATCAGGCTTTTTTTCTGAATGACGATCAGCTAAACATGAGGGAAGAGATTCATCTTTTACCCTGGTGCCTCTTACTTTCTCGTCCTCTCTCTTTGCCTCTGAGAGGAGGAAGCTGTTGTTCTCTGCGATGCCTCTCTACTTCCTGTTCTTGCCTCTGCTGCTCCAGTTTCTGCTCCTTTTCTAGGAGTTCTTGTTGCTGTTTTATGGCTAGAAGTTCCTGTTGCAACTTGCGAGAAGAGAAAGACATGAGAGTGTGCAATTTCTTTAGGTTTCATAGTCATCACTGACCAAAATCACACTGTTAGGAGCTTCTGGAATTTGTTTCTCTTTAGTTTACATTTTTACTCACTTTTTTGGTAGATTATTGAAATCTAACAACAAACACCTAATGCCATAGATGGTCTTCATGTCATCAGTGAGCAAGTTTTTAGGTAGTTTCAGTTCCTGCACCGTCCCACCAAATATCGTTACCAAATTTACTCTAATCTTTAGTTCTCTGAGTAGCTTTCCTTTGTACAACTGAAACATATGAAACGGCAAAGGCAGGAATGGCCCAGAAGTCTGTTTTACCATGTTTCTCACATTATAAATAAACAAGTGAAATCTTCATTTCTTATCCTGAGAAATGGTATGACAATAATCAAATCTAAGGAATGGTGAGAAATGAGTTAATTTGGGAGAAGTCTACCAAAAACAGCATGGATGTTAAAAATTTCTAAACCTTACAGAGAAGGTTCTCAGATTAATGTAGTCTATACATCCATAACAGGCTTTGCTCTCCAAAGCAGCAAAAGTTTATTCATCCAGCAGGCAAAAACCTTCAGATTAGAGAGACTGGTCAAAATGAAGTCACTTCCACTCAACTACTGTCTGGTTGTTTGAATCACTTGAATTCACTTCCAAACAAACAATGAGTAACATCAATATGAAGGATTCTTAATAACCATGTGGAGATAGCAGTTTTCTCTCAGACAAAGAAATAGAGATCTATGTGCTCACTGACGAATATCAAAGACTGTGAGTTCTATCCAGGCTCTGATACTATCAGATATGAGATCTAGACACCCCATTAAACTAATTAAAGCCTTTACTCCTCATATGCAGGAAAAATGATCTCTCTCACACATCATGTTCAGAATGCACATGAAATTTACTCTGTAAGTTTGAGCCACACTAATTGTAATGATTATTACTATATTTAGATCTCAGTCCTAATGAAGTTAGTGTAATTTGCTGTTATATTAGATAGATACCTAAGAATTTGAAATTTATGTTGAAAAGTAAGAGGACAAAAACAAAATGCTTTGTGGAATGGCATGAGAGTTACTCTGAAGCAAAAAGAAGCCGACTTTGTATGCCGACCATAATAGCTTCACCTATCCCAAAAGGATATGTTTACAAGCATTTCTGGTTATTCTTTATATTAAAATATTTGCCATTTTGGCTTTGAGATACCATGCTTTATTGGATGTTTTACATACTCCATTTTAAAGGAAAAATTTATAACTTCACTTAAACTATGCTTTAAATATTAATTCTTTTTAAAACATTTTAAATGTTTGTTTATTTTTGAGAGCAGGGGGGAGGGGCAGAGAGAGAAGGAGAACCAGAATCCCGAAGAGGCTCCAGGCTCTTAGCTGCCAGCACAGAGCCCGATGCGGGGCTGGAACTCATAAAGTGCGAAATCATCATCTAAGCTGAAGTCAGTCACTTAACCGACTTAGCCACCGAGGCACCCTTAAATATTAACTCTTTACAGCTATTGGGGTTGGTCAAATTGATACACTGCTTCAACCAGAGCCCCAGTGAAATCGAAAAGTAATCTATTTTAGAAATGTAAAAAATCACACAATTTAATTTCCAAAGCTACTATTCATTATTTAAGATTGCAAGAATGATATTGAAAAAAAAAAAAGAGAAATAAATAAAAGTCAATTGCCCAGTTTCAGATGTTCTGATATGGGATACAGGGAGCATGATGTGGTAGTTTTGATGGCAGATCAGGCAAGGCTACAAATCATAGACCAACTATTTACTGGCTGTGTGATCTTGGGCAAGTTATAGTATTTCTCTCTGCCTCAGTTTACTGACTGGGAAAATTAGATAACAACATCTAGCTCAAAAGATGTTGATGATAGAAGCCAAAGATTCAAAATGCTAATATAAGCTTCATGTACTGTGTGTTCCTCATAAACATAATATCCAAATGACAGTTAAAAGCATCAATGCTTATCCTTTCCCGTAAAAAAGGTTGAGTAAATTAAAATAAAAAAGTAAAAAGCTTCCTAAAGTTAAAAGGAAATTTAAATTAGGTCTTTAGTTTCTGAGAAAACAATTTATTACTTTAGAAAATCATTTTGAAAGCTAAATTTTCTTTTTGGCTATCTAACAATCTTTTTTCTGTCAAGAGCCTCCTTTTTTCTTCTACTTTCCAGATGTCAGTAAACCAACTGTATTACTTTGCTTGAGCTAAAGCAACAATCAATTACCTACTTGCTACTATTGACTTGTGAGTAAAATGAAAAAATGCATTACTTCAAAAACTTTTATATTGCTCTTTACAACTACAAAAGGCATCAAATACAAATGAAAATAAGTATTTAAAGCAGCAGCTTATCATTATTGCCTGTATTCGGTGCAATATGAGTCAGGTACCACAGTAAAATGAACTGTATAGTTACCTTAAGAAGCATGGTGAAGGGCACCTGGCTGGCTCAGCTAGTAGAGTATGCAACTCTTGATCTCGGGGTTGTGAGTTCAAGCCCCACATTTGGGGTAGAGATTACTTAATAAATAATAGTTTAGAAAAATCCTTCACAAAAAGTATGGTGAAGAATATAAATTTTATTCATTAATCATTGTTATCCTAACATGGCAAGAATGAATGGAGAAGGCCAAATGTTTTTCAAGGGTCAAATAATAATGTTTTAAAGTCATTCAAAAATAATCCTATAAACTAAATAAAGCTTTCTTATTCTACACAATACAGCCATGAGCTACTGGTTCCACATGAGATCCAAAACAAAATCCTCATTCTTATTTTAGGGTAGCTTATAGATCAATAAACTGCAAGTGTTCTTTAAAAAAAAGTTTAACGTTTATTTTTGGGAGAGAGAGAGAGAGAGAGCGAGCACACACGCACGGGGTAGGGGCAGAGAGGGGGAAACAGAATCTGAAGCAGGCTCCAGGCTCTGAGCTATCAGCAAAGAGACTGATGCAGAGCTTGAACCCATGAACCATGAGATCATAATCTGAGCAGAAGTTGGACGCTTAACCAACTGAGCCACCCAGGCGCCCCTAGAGTTCTTTTAGTAAAGTTCACTAGTAAAAGAAGAAAAAATATGACATTTTATAGCAGGCGTCAAAGGCTTTTTTGGAATATAAAATACAATAGGACTTCCAGGCTAAGGAAATTGTGTTAAAAAACAAAGAACATATGGAAGAATGTAGCATTTTTACCTTTTCAGATACTAATATTAATGTGTTAAAATTCTATAATATTAACATAGATTAATTATCTTTATTAATCTGACATAAATGTGCTTGTATCAGACAGGCAAGTAATAGATCAAGAATCTATTGTATAATATTATAAATATGATAGAATGTGTCATTTATTGTATTAGTAAATTAACATGTGTTTAAATCATTTTGAAGGATGTAGATGTAAAAATGGAATTTTATTATAAATATTTGCTACTAATATTTATATTAATATAATAAATTCAAACTAAACATATACTTAATCAGTCCAAAATAGCCCGTTTTAAATGTCTTTGTCAAGAATTTGAAACATTTCACCAATAAAGTTAAAGTTATCTCAAAAATACAAAAAGAAATAGATATATAGATCCATCTAAAATTACTTGACAACCAAACAGTCCATCATAAAAAATTCTGGGACATAGACATATTTCTCCCAGAATTATGTAAACAACTTGGGTCTCAAACTGTCAACTATTCCCCAAATTCTTTTTAATAAATTCTTATCTGTAGTCTATTGAACTTATATAAAAATATTGAAAATATTTGCCCCAGTTTCTTCAAATATAATTCTATTGAGCTCTTTATGTTATTATTTTGAATGTATATATTATGTCTTCTTCATAGGGAAAATTAGGAAATACTCAGAACATCTACTTACAGGGAAGTTGGTGGGGGGATGGGGGAAATAGCTGATGGGGATTAGGGAGTGCACTTTTGATGAGCATCAGGTATTGTATGGAAGTGTTAAATCACTATGCTGTATACCTGAAACTAATATTACACTGTATGTTAACTAATGAGAATTTAAATAAAAATTTTTAAAAAATGAACATCCACTTATAGACAAGAGAACAAAACAAGTCTCTCTCTTCACATAAAGTGACAAATTTATCTTTTCTGATGAATAGTTTATGCAGATTCTTTAAATATATAAAATGGAGGGGCACCTGAATGGTTCAGTCGGTTGAGCATCCAACTCTTGATTTTGGCTCAGGTCATGATCCTAGGGTCATGGGATTGAGCCCTTCTGTGCTGAGCATGGAGCCTGCCTGAGATTCTCTCTCTCCTTTTGCCCCTCTTACCCACTCGCTCATGTGCTCTTTCTCAAAAAAAAAAAAAAAAAAAGTATATGTGTGTGTGTTGTGTGTGTGTGTGTGTGTACATAGACACACACAGACCACACACACACATAATGGATAATGGATCGTCCCAGGGTTACTCATGATTCTTCTTGGTGGAGAATAGATAAATGGGGCAAATTAACAAAATCATGTAACAGAGAATCTAAACAGAAGGTGAGAAGTCACTATTTCCTACCACTGATGAGTAGTGAAGGCCCCTCCAAGAAGCAACACAGGTTTTTCATCAGCATTCTGACTACTTACTCAAGGTTTTCACCAGTAAAATCACAATTTCCTCCAGACCATACCTCCATGTCTTAATCACAGTGAAACATTCCCCCTCTGCCGACCCAAGTGCTCCTTCTTATGCTCATGTCATGCTGCAGGCTTCTGGAGTGGAAGGTCAGAGGCAAGGAAACATTTGCTACCTTGATGTGCTCCTGAAGCTGAGCCTGGTGCTGCCGTGTCAAGTTCTCATGCTGTTTCTGAAACTCTGCAATCAGGAGTTGCTTCTGGATTTGCTGCTGTTGCTGGATGAGGAGTAATTCTTGCTGCAGTTGCTTTTCACGGACAACAGGATCCACCACAGGCATCATCATCCTGAGGTCTGTCCTCAGGTCTAAAGGTGAGATGGGCTCCAGGCCCACAGGAACCTCTGACTTCACATCCACTAGAGAAACAGAGAAAAAAAAAGGGGGGTGGGGGTGGAGGTGGGGGACACAACAGAGAGTAAGCAATTAGCACATTGGTTTGGAAACAAAAAATAAAAGACATTATACCCTACAATAAATTTTATGTCAACTAATGTAGTCATTTTCTATGACGATAAAAAGTCTTTCGTATATCAGTTTTGATAAAATGGACTCTATGCTCATTTTCACCCAGCAATACCCCTTCATGAATCTTCTAAATTTCTCTTTTCAAGGAGATGAATCCAAAACAAAACAAAACAACACAACACCAAATCCATGAATTTATATGAGTCCAATCATTTACTGTATCAAAGTCATTCATGAAACTTATGAAACTTATTCTATTTGACCAATTACACAAGTCAGGTCAACTTAAGACAAAAAATGCAACTCTATTGAGGAGAAGATGCCCAGTTATAACACAGAACTATTACAACTCAATTTCCACACTTGCAAACATTTTTGTTTGCAATTAGAATTAGAAGATATATTCTAAGATATATGCCTTAAGAATTAAGGAATTCCTTGGGTGCCTGGGTGGCCCAGTCACTTTAGTGTTCTACTCTTGATTTCAGTTCAGGTCATGATCTCATGGTCATGAGATCAAGCCCTGCTTCATGCACATACTAGGCACAGAGCTTGCTTAAGATTCGATCTCTCCCTCTGTCTCTCTGCCCCTTTCCCCTACTTGTGCTCTTTCTCCCTCAAATAGATAGATAGATAGATAGATAGATAGATGATAGATAGATAGACAGAATTAAGGAATTCCTTAAGAATTAAAGCCTTTATCAATGTATCTGCAGGGTTATGGGACCTAACAAAGAAAAATACAAATCTGCATGCTAAATCATGAAAATGATGAGTAGATTAACTAACCAACCACAACAACGGTTCCAGGTCCAAACATCAAGGAGTGAGGGTAGCCAGATTTCTATGTACTGCTTTTAAAATGATAATATTCCAGTTACCTTATTCCTAAAATGAGCGAGGCAGAAAAATGGTGAGGAAGTCTAAAACAAATCAAACCACTAGAGGAAGAAGATTTAATGAGAATTACAGGATATTTAAAATTTAAATATCTAAATTATAAATTGCATATAAAATTCATATATATATATGTGTATGTGGGTATATATATACATATATATATTTCTACTTCTATTAGATAACTTGTAGGATGGAAGGCATAAGCACAACAGCTCAACGACAAGGTTGATAGGCAGTAACAACATGGATCTATTAAAAGGATCAAATGGAATAATCTACTCCAAGAACTTACAACATATAGCACATTTCTAAATAAGTAATCTGGGTTTTTAAAATTATATAAAAATAGAAATTTCCTGCATATGACACTAAATGATACCGTGTGACTAACAAGACAAAAATAATAAGAGCCAATATGCAGGTAAAAATGTATGTGATTATCATTTAGTACTAGAAAATAAAAACATTAAAGCTTCCAGAAAAATGGAAAAAGAAAAAAGAAAACAAAGGAATATAAATAATTTTTTAAAATTTAAGTTTACCAGTAAAGAAATACAAATTTCAACTGTAAGTAAGTAATCATTTTCTAAATATTAAATATCATGTATATGATTCATGTATTTGCCTGTGTGTGTATATAACAGTCCATTGTGTGGTGTAAGCATATGAACAAGTAGATAATTACGTATTGCAAGTGGCACTACCAAATGGCTTAAAACTTCTAAAAAGTAATTTGGTGATATGTAGGAAGAGGTATTAAGTATTCTGCCATTTGATTCAGGTTTGCCAACTGTAAGAATATATCTTAAGGAAACAATAGTAACAGGAAGAAACAATTCAATGTCATACCGTTTCCTGGAGTATTAGTATTTTGATTTTGATTGAAATCACCAACTACAAGGAAACATCTAAGTAAAATATGTCACATCCATATGGTGGAAAAATACACAATCATTAAATCAGGGGAACATGAAAAATGCTATTACAACTTTAAGTGAAGAAACAGTAATAAAAGTGACAAATACCCTATGATAGCTCTTTAAATAAATATAATTTAAGTCAATATACATTTATTGAGAACCTTAAATTTCAAGGTTTGATGCTAGATGTTGGACTCAGCAGAAAAGCAAAAAAGACAAAAATTCCAGCCCTCTCAGAGCATATATTCTAGTGGGTTTTTAACTGTATTAGTTTCTGAATTCTTGTACCAAAGACAGGTGAGGTACAGAAGATAGTTGTCTTAGGGGTGGAAATAGGAATAATTTTTCCTTTCTTATTTTTCTATATTTTTCCAAATTGCACTTAATGCTCTGACTACTATTATAAGTAACTTAGATCTGTTGATTCCATGTTGGGAACTACAAAGTTAATATTCTGTGTGGATTTAAGAGCTATTTTCAGTGAGTTGAGAAAAGCTAACAGGATTCTTGTTTGTAGAAGTTAAGGATGCAAATACTAAATGAAACATGAATGTCCTTACTTATCACTTGAATTGCATGTGTGTACAAGGCATGTGGTGTGCACCTGTGGGTAGGGTGGAAGGGGGCTGGTATCAATCTTGGGTTGCTAATACTGGTCATTTTTCAGTGTATTGATCAGAAGCTTGTGTTGATGGTGCTACATGTCACTTTAAAGAAAATGGTAAAACAGTTTATTAATAAACCATAGTTTGGTGGGCAATGTCTTCTAAAATACTGACATTTATGAAAGGGAAGATAGTAATTATGACGAGTTGGGGATTAAATGAGGATGGTGGACTCTACGATCTCATCGTTGCAGTGTCTGCTGTAGAACTTTCAATCAAGACTGGAGTAACATGAGATTTTGAGCATTAATATACAGAGTTGGCATAATTCCAACTAAAAGCAATGCCTGTTTATGACGTATTTCATTTTTGCACTAAAAAGGCCAAACTACAGCCCTCAGTGTTTACATGGAAATCGTAATAAATGAAGGTCAGAATTTAACCCCATAAAGACAAAATGTAGAATTTCAAAAGACCCTGGTGTCTCTTCTTGTCGGCATTCTTATTGTCCATAAATTTTGAACACTGAATCTCTAAAAAAAACAAAACAAAACAAAAAACCCTCCCCACAAAAAAGATAAAGGAAAAAAGCCCCAGAACTCTCCAAAACAGCTATTGTCAAACTCAAAGGGTAATTTGACTTCTTAACCTGCTATCCCAACAGAAATGATTGTGTCTAACTGCTTGCCTTTGTTCAGAGACTAATCACTAAATTGTGAAAAATCACCCTCAACTTACAAAAACTGCTCTTGATTATAAATAATTGCCCAAGACTGAGAGAAAGCGGCAAGCAAGATCCCAGTCTTTCATCCAATTTATTCAGCAGCAATCCACATTCCATTTGTCTAGACTAAATATAGCAGCGTTTATACAAGAAATCAATAGTGCTTGCAGAGAGGAGAGCAAAGGCATGAATATTTCATCAAACTCAAAGAGAAATGGCAATCAGCAAACTGATGGTTCTGTGTAGGTCATCTTTGGCCTGCTGGATTAGTTCTGTTACTTGGACAATAGCTCATCTCTGGCTAATCATGATCATATCATAACCAGTCATTCTATTTTTAACATGAATTGTATTGTGGGTGACAAAGACTCATCGTATTCCAAAAGAAATGATGGATTTTTCTTACAGCTACTCTGACAGGCTAATAAGCCTCCCCAGGAGCAATAATAGTAACACAATACCAGAAGTGAGTTTCAACAAGTTACAGTCACTTTCATATCACAGAATGTGAAAGAAAGGGCATTGTCCACAGCTGCTGTATTATCATAATTAGAAATAATCAACTTACAAGAAAAAATTAACAACCAATTTTAACAATGGGGAAATGGAATCATTGCTATTCATAACATTTCTTGTACAGGAGCATGCAAATTCTTTACAAATTATTTAGAACAGGTGCCAGTGATCCATAAGTTAGAAGGAAGTTGATGGAACAAATTGTAGTGATTAGTAGCACTAGTGATAAACAAATCATGTTGTTTTTAACAGACCTCAATTACTTTAGCTCAAGATTCCATGCTTATTTGGATTCACTATGTTTGTCTGAGATTTCAAACACATGCCAACACATATATACGTTATATTATGTTTATATTATTAATTCTAATACCACATGCTCCATCAGAATATTTCCACATATATATTAACTAGTCTTAATTATCACTTTTCAAAGCCCTGGTCATTCTTTCTCCAGTGTCTTTCTTTTTTTTTTTTTTAAATATTTTTATTTATTTCTAGGAGAGAGAGAGAGAGAGACAGCGTGAGCAGGGGAGGGTCAGAGAGAGAGGGAAACACAGACTCTGAAATAGGCTCCAGGCTCTGAGCTGGCAGTCAGCACAGAGCCCGATGCGGGGCTCGAACCCATGAACCGCGAGATCATGACCGAAGCGAAAGTCGGACGCTTAACCAATTAAGCCACCCAGGCACCCCTCTCCAGTGTCTTTCTTAATTGTTTCTTTGATAATTATTTCTTCTTCTGTTTAGCATTGATCAACTCATACAATTTTCTTTTAGAAACAGTTTTTAGTTTTTAATGAACATGGAAACAAAACAGCTCCCATTTCAAAATTAAACTCTCAGATCACGTAGATGTATATAATAATCACATCTATTTAGCAACATACATACCCTGCTTATAGTTGTAATTAAATTTCTTGGACAAATATATTTTTTAAACTATTAAGACATTAATTCAGAGTTCAAAGAATAGTCTAATAGCCATGGAGTGTTTAATTCTTCACCAAAGACACTGTTATCTATAGCAAAGATAAGTAGAGAGAATTTCTTTTTGCTCATAAACAGAAATCTTTGGTTGCTCTTATCTTATAAATAAGAATCCATTATCTTTAAGAATGTTTTAAGTGAACAACTCGCAAACCTCACAGATGGAAAAATTCTAAGAACACATAATTTTGACCATTTACGACCATCACAACTATGTCTGCAGCCTGTTCATGGTGTTCCTCCATGGTAAGATCTCAAAGCAATAGACTGTAAACTTCAGGTTTTTACCAAAAAATGGCATCGGCACAAACTCACCACCAATTTGTATGTGACAGTTGAGCTAAAAATTAAAACTTGAAAAAATGCAATAAAAACTAGGGCCATGTTTATTTCAGTTAATGTTCATATACAGCAACTGCAACTCGGGATACAGCATCACCAATGCAGTACACAGCCAGTGTACATGGAAATTAAGTTCTTTATATCAAGGAAATGGTTGTCCACAACCACTGGCAAGTGGACACATGAACTACAATTTCTAGATCTGAGGAGAACCAAATGTCGCTCTAACTATCTGATCAGCTAACATAAGCAGTTTTCCTCATGAGCCCTATTGAACAGCTATTGAAGAGGTCTTGGGGGATGGGTGAAAGATAATTCATAAGTAGTACATTACAGTCTCTGTCCTAACTATAGCACTCTGTCCTAACTACATTACAGTCTCTGCCCCACCTTGTGGAATCTCAGAGTTTACTCTGCAATGGCGGATATATTCTAGATTCACTACCACTTCCTTGTCATTGGTTATTTTGATCACTAAAGAGAGTTTTTCAGGTAGAATCCATGGGTTTTGGAAAATTAATAGAAGAACCCAAAACTTTTTCTTCCCTCAACTCCACAAAGTTTAAACACATTTAAACTAGCTTGATATTTCCTTTTCTGAAATCCTGCTATCACCTCCTACCCCTCTTATAAGAATATTTTGGAACTAAATATATACAACTTTGTAATTTTATTTACATTTTTTATCCTTATCTTCTGTTGGCTATATTAGAGCATAAAGCTATCTGAGGACAGACCCATGTCTGATGCTTCTTTGAATCTTGTTTCTCTTGTCCTTTATCTCAATAACTATATTACAGCATAAATTCTTAAGTACAGTACTATCTAAAGAAAGTATCCAAGACTGCTTAGGGCTGTATGTATCTAAAACAACATTGTAGTCATTGTTTTTATGTATCATCAGGTTGACATTTCAATTTTCATTAACTTCTTTATTCAGCAAATATTTGTAATGCCCTATTTAATAACATACAGTTTTTAGTCAATAAGAGAAGCAAGGAAAGCCCTCAGAGAACTCATATTTTTATGCAGAAGATCAACCCATAAACTTATTTAGAAAACATGACACATTCAAGGCAATGATCTTGGTGTTTCAGAATCCCAGCTGGGCCCTTCTCGCCAGGACTCTCTATGGTGATCTCCCCCATTCTCAGGACTGTATTTGCTTCCTATGTGGTAACAAGTCTATCTCCAGCCTAAACATCTATTCCAAATTTACAACCCATATGTATAACTACTACCAACACTCTCCATTTAGCTTATACTACTCTTTCTTCAGTACCTCTGGTCTCAATTATTGCCAACAAGGGAAAACCAAAGTGATATTTGACTCCTCTCTCTCCCTTTTTTTCCTTTAATTTTTAATGTTGTATTTATTTTTCAGGGAGAAATACAGTGTAAGCAGGAGAGGGTCAGACAAAGAGGGAGACACAGAATCCGAAGACAGCTCCAGGCTCTGAGCTGTCAGCACAGAGCTGGATGTGGGGCTCGAACCCATGAACCTGAGCTGAAGTCAGACCTGATCATGACCTGAGCTGAAGTCAGACGCTCAACCGATTGAGCCACCCAGGTGCCCCATCCCTTTTATTACACATACCCAATTGACAGAAATGATCTTTTCTACTCTCAAATACATTTTGAATCCATGAAGATCTCTCTGCTACCACTGCCTGTTTTACTAAAGCAGTCCTCTGTCACTTTCTTGGCTAAAACCAATCCATGAACCCCAATCTTTAACATACCGGTCCTGTTTCCAGACAGAAAGTTTCCAGCCTCAATATCACCTACCTTCCCTTCACTTGAGTCACACGGACTTGCAATTCCTTAAACACAATATGCTCTCCTAAGTTTCAGATGCCTCAAAAACATTATTGCTTCCTAAAATCCAATCTCACCCCATTTTTGTAGACTGATTCTTACTTATCCTTTATAATAATATAAATGACTTGCTGTAGGAGGTCTTTCTGAGTTTTATTGCATTTTCCTATTACATTCTGCATTCTTTTCATAACATTTGTCTCCCTTCATCCTTATCCTAAGTTCCATGAGAGGAAGGACTATATTTTCAGTGCCTAGTACAGCATAAAAACATAGTAATGCCTTAATGAATAACTGGAATAAATGAAGGAATAAATGAATAAATGACAGTCATAGAAATCACGCGGGGATAAAATCAGAAACACATGTGCACATATGCACACATATACACATGCCCAATTAAAATTCTAAAACAATTACTTATTAGATCTTTTTGATTGCTCAAACTTCAGATAAATATTATTTGATTGCTTAAATTATGGATAACTGAATGAGTTTCTGATAATAGTGAATAAATATTTGTAAAAAAATGATCTCAAATATTTTTCTACCTAATGTGTCATTTCACATTTCCCATTTCACAATGTACTCTTAAGATTCAGTGTGCTGACAGGTGGCAATCACCAAACTGGGGTGGGAACACTAAAATAAAATATACCCATCTATGCTGTTTGTCTCAGCAGAGATCACAAAGAATATGGCATGGTGCTGAATTACCTAAACAGTAAGGCCTAATTTGTAAAGGATTATTCCATGTTATATTAGAAAATTAGGCCAGGGGCACCTGGGTGGCTCAGTGGGTTAAGCATCCAACTCTTGATTTTGGCTCAGGTTATGATCTCAGGGTTCATGGGATCCAGCTCTGCGCTGACAGCACAGAGCTTGCTTGGAATTCTCTTTCTCTCTCTCTGCCCCTCCACCACTTGCGTCCTCTATAAGAAATAAACTTAAAAAAAAGAAAACTAGGCCAAAACTGATAAACTGTAAGCTAAGAATTTTTTGGTCTCCATTTTGAAAAATGAAGAATTAAATTACTAAATGTCAATAGAAAAGAATACATTCTTCTAAAGTTATTTTATCAAAATTCTTCAACGTTTTCTCTAAAATAACCAATAATTGATTTTAAAAAATACTAAACACTCTTAACTGAAGGCTTTTCATTGAAATGTGTAGTGTAATTTCTGTCTTAGAAAGCACACTATCTCTGAAAAAGGAAATTAATAAATGTGAATATACCTAACATCAAAATTGGGAAATGGGAAAACAAATAATACATCCTCAATCTGATGCCTAAACTTCACTTTAGTAGTATAAACATTAGCTGATTTTCCACTACTTATAATAGCATCACCATGAAATAAAAATGAATTAGGAA
Source organism: Crocuta crocuta (assembly GCF_008692635.1). NCBI lineage: Eukaryota > Metazoa > Chordata > Mammalia > Carnivora > Hyaenidae > Crocuta > Crocuta crocuta. The sequence goes on from NW_027529173.1 coordinate 3,811,653, forward strand.
ATTATCAAACATGGAAAGAATAATTTTCACAACAAGAATTATTTAAATTGATTAGTCCGGAAATACACTACTCCCTCAAAGTGATCTGTTCAAGTTATACATGTCTTTAGTTTCTTAAAATGCACTAATACATGGCATAAATGAAAAGAAAATACATGCAAGAAGCAATCTGGGCTTTGATTTACTATTCTCTTATTTCCCAGGGGTCTGAGCAGGAAACAAAAATAACCACAAATGACTAAAATTTCAGTAGGCCTTGAAATATCAACATTTAAGTTAAAGAAAGCTAACTTTTTAATCAAAGCCTTACTATTTTGATTTACTTAATTCAAATTCCCTCTCTGCAAATATGCTTTTGAATTAAGTAGTCATAACAAACCATAACACAAACACGAAATGCCAACTCATTTGTAATACCCACTTAGTTCTAAGCTATCGCAGTGTTTGCTAGTTCCTCACTATTCGAGAACCAAGTAAAAGCTTCATTGAGCTTCTTGCAGTAGGGAAACTAGATCAAGCCCATTTATGGGACTTCAAGGTAATAGGAGCTAAGAACCTAATCCATATTATTTTGTAATAGGAGATAAAAATTTAACTTGACATAATAGTACCTGTAAAATTAAGCCTTCAGTAGATGAGAAATTTTAGTGTTTTAAAATAGAAAACATAAGTGTTAATCTAAGAAGTTATTTACTTAGCAACATATTGTACTCATCATCTGGGATGAGCAAACTAACTTCTACAAGAACTTTAATGAAGGTGTGACAAATGGTTTCCTTCTCCATTATGTTTTCCTCCAACCTGTATGTTCTTCTAGGTTACAGACAATTACTAAATTATTACTACTTGAAAATGGCTAAAAATACCTCTTTATTATGAAAACCTAATATTTGAAGCAGCAGATTCCTTCTAACCCTGTATTCTAGTCTACCATTTGACACATAAAATAAACTTAATAATTAAGTTTAAGGTGAATGAATATTGATTGACTAAATAGCTCTCTCAGCAGATACCCCTCTCCAACAACATTTTTCATGTCCAAATCATATGTTTATTCAGAAAATAGACTTTTTTCCAAGGGTGTATTCCCACTCTTCTATCAGGAACCCTTATTTGTGAAAATAAGTAACTGTGTTCTTTTTTGATGAGGAAAAGAGTTTTTGTGGGTTCTTGTATCCTGCCCATAGAAAAAAACAAATATCTTCAACCAGTAAAAAATATTTTAATTTTTCCTGAGAGCTTCAATGCTTAATATACTCAAGACAAGAACATGTAATAAAAGGTGTAGGAAAATAGAAGAAAAAGAGCAGAAATGCCAGGTATGATGTTTCCCTTCTTTTCCTCTTTGATTCAAACCATGGCTTTTCCTATCTACCCTCTAATATTCAATCCTGCAGAATGGGAATAGGATCTCCACCAAAGCACTTTTTTTTCCCATCTCCAGATATGGGTTGTTGTAAAGTTCTAAGGAAATCTTTATTGCAAACCAAAATGTCTTAAAGTCTGACTAAAACCTTCTAATATAGGATCACACTGGCTTTTAAAAACATTTCTTTAGGGGCGCTTTGGTGGCTCAGTTGGTTAAGTGTCCGACTTCAACTCAGGTCATGATCTCATGGTTCGTGAGTTCGAGCCCTGCATCGGGCTCTGTGCTGACAGCTCAGAGCCTGGAGCCTGCTTCAGATTCTGTGTCTCTGTCTCTCTCTGCCCTTCCTCTACTCACACTCTGGCTCTCAAAAATAAAAATGAAATGTTAAAAAAAATTAAAAAAAAAATTTCTTTAAACAGCTGGACACTTTCTTCAAATGAAACATTCTGAACAGCCCCAACATAAAAAACCAGCATGAGCCCAACTCTTCAGGAGGAACTGATGTCCTACCCATTAGCCACTGCTCTGGCTTCTTCCCGTGAAATCCAAATTCCATGGAATTCAGTTTGAAAATTAACTTTCTAACTGGATTATTTCTTTATTCGCAAAATTCAAATCAGAGGCAGATTACCTTACTGCTCTTTCAAAGAACATGCATTACTGTTTTGTGGAATTATGGGAATTTGGAATTTTTGAATTGGAAATAATAAAGTTTTACTTTGTACACACAATTTGGGAAAAAAGTAAATGTTAAAAAATAAAAATTCATCTAACGTTGCATAATTTCAAATCTAGCCAGACAAATGCACTGGCACCTGTGTTTATGTTATTGCCACATGGTGGCACCACTTTTGCTCCTAAGTAGAAATACCCACTATCCTTTGTCAGGAAGCACTTTGAAATGTGAGTTTTAAAATAATTATGCAAGCTTGGAATTATGCAAAGTTTTCAGGGCTTGAGCATTCTAATAAAATGTGACTTCCCTATGCCGAATCTAAATTTGGCTTTCTAAACTCGGTTAAGAACAAAGATACCATAATGTTAGTCAGTCTGGAGACTTGCTTTCTTTTAATTTAAATTACGAAGCCAACACCAATACCAGTGCTCATTATGTGCCAAACACTGTTCTGAATGTTTTATAAAATAAATGTTAATTCATTTACTCTTTTGTACATTATATGAGGTTGTAATACTAGTCACCTCTGGGTACACATGATTATGATGCTTATTCACAGATGAGGAAAATGGAGGCCACAGAGAAACTTGGCCAGTCACACAGCTAGTAAGCGGTACAATGGGAATGAGAATAGACATCATTCACTTCCAGAATCAATGATCTTAGCCACTCCACTCTTATTCGTGAGGTCTACAAAATAGGTATCCATTTTAATTTCTATGCAGTTCATGTTGGCATATACCTTAACATAAAGGAGACTGAAAAGTTTTTTGTTATAACAACATCATATATTTTATAGGGTGTATGGGTGGCTCAGTTGGTTGAGCATCCGACTCTTGATTTCTGCTCAGGTCATGATCCCGGAGTCATGGGATGGAGCCTTGCACCAGGCTCCACACTGAGCATGGAGCCTGCTTGAGATTCTCTCATTCTCTCTCTCTCTCTCTCTCTCTCTGCCCTGCTGCTCCCCTGCTTGTGCTCTCTCTCTAAAAATGTTTTTTAAAATTAAAAATAAAAAACCTAATTAACAGATTTTTATTTTTAGCGGTAAAGAGAACCGGACACTTGTAATTGCCAATATATACAATAGAGAGATTTGTAGTAGAACACATTTCTGCATATTTTGACACATTTGTGTATTTTCAGGTGAGTTCAAGGCATCTTTCTCAACACCTGTGTTTCAGTGCTTTTGTAGGAAACAATTCTGTATTTAGGAAGTGCAAATTTGGTATTTTATCCTTTTCTTTCAGCTATAGAAAGTTCTGTTGAGTCTAGACAATTTTTTTTTTCATTCATCTTACTTTCCAATCTCAGTCTACTAACTCACAGGTAAAAACTGCCTAATAATGAAGTTATCCTTACTACTTGATTAACTAAATCCCCTTGGATATTATCAAAGGTGGAGATACTGACTTATAATTAACTGTAAATAGTGTTAATGAGATTTAAATGTGTTGCTCATAAATTTTTAGATTAGTTTTAATTGAAGTAAGTAGTAACAACAAGGAAGAGGCAGCTGTTTTTTTTGACAGTGTGAGAAAAGATTTGACAGGATAGGCTGTGGTAGTTTATGTTTTCTGATTTTGGAGGGTTTTTTTGGTGTATAATTCCCTGTGCATTTTGAAGGATGATCTCTAGCCATTAAGGCACTAAATGATAAGTGTAAGGATCTACCTCAAAGAAGGGCCTGAAGTTGCCAGAAAAATCTGATTTAAAAAATATATAAATAAATACAAATCAGTATATCCACATTTGTGCATTATTTAAAGGCTTTCATAACCTGGCATAAGAAAATGTAATAATTTTTTCTCTGTGGTTGCTATTTAATTTTATGTCATTAAAATTTCTATTTCTGGTTATACTTATAGTATGTGTTTATAGGAATGGCCTATACTCGGAGAACTGTCAGCATTATAGAACAAAAGTTTCTCAAAATTTTAAGCACAGCTTTGAGATGATCAGTCTAAAACTTGAAGTGGTACACTGTGTACAAAGTATAAGAAGTTACTTAAAGTATTAAAAATCAACAGGATTCTGTAGAGAAGGTGTCAACAAACTATGGCCCAGGGGCCAAACCCAGCCTGCCCTCGTTCTTTTTTACCACCTACAACCTAAGAATGACTTTCACATCCTTGAAAGGTTAAAAATGAAAAAAAAAAAAAATTAAAAAAGACATATGAAAATTATTTGGATTTCAATTTTCAGTGTTCATAAATAAAGTTTTATTGGAACATAGTCACTCTTATTCATTTATATATACTGTATGGCTTCGTTTAAACTACAAAGTCAGAGTTAAGTGCCACAGAGAAAGTATGGCCTGCAAAACCTAAAATATTTACTATCTGACCCTGACAGAAAAAAGTCTGTCAAACCTACTGCAGAGGATCTCCAGCCAATATTTTATTTTCACACAGTGATGTTTCCCTGTGATAATCAATTTTCTAAGCCACCTCTCTTCTCTACCCTACATAATTAGAAAGCAGAATATGCTGACAAGGAGAAGACCATATAAAGGAAGCTCTAAGTATTTTCATTGGATTGATATGTTAGTTTTAGACTTTGCTGCCTGCTCTTCACATTAAGCAGTTAAATAGAAAACAAGAAAATAAATAAACATGATGGTATTTTTTTAAAGTTTATTTATTCTGAAAGAGGGAGAAAGAGAGAGAGAGAGAGAGGGAGAAGAGAGGAGAAGAGAATCCCAAACAGGCCCCACACTGGCAATGCAGAACCTTTGTGGGGCTCGAATTCATGAACAATGAGATCATGACCTGAGCCAAAACCAAGTTGGATGTTTAAGCGACTGAGCCACCCAGGGGCCCTAAACATGATGGCATTTTTAAGGGACCAATATGTGCTGAGCACTGAGTTATAATTTTGCATGCATTTTTTTCATTTCATATAGCAGCCTTATCATTATCCCCATTTTACAGGTGATAATAAGGAATACTAGACAGGCTTCAGTTAATTTTTGCAAGATCACATCTACAACATCATTTCTGAAGTGCTATTTTATCTTGCTTACTTAAATTTGTAGTAAATGTTAATTTAGAATGATGTTAAATGAAAGTCACTTTATCATAGTCCATATTAAACAACTCAGGTAGGTTCTCCTTCTAATTTTTCTGTCTTCCAAGAATAAGAGATAACATACCCTGCATGAAGCTAGATCTAAAATAAGTATTTGTTCAACTGAAATCTCTTTTAATAAAATAAAGAACACAGACCACTCCCATCTTTGCAGTTGTTGCAATATATATCTGCATATATCTATATCTACATCTAGATCTATACATATATAATTAAAAGAGCTATACATTTTATAAAAATCAACAGATGAATGAATTTAGGAAAAGAATCTTTAGAAATTACAGGATATTGTGTTTATTTGACATTAAAATTTTTGTTAATAATGTGTGGGTTGATTTAGTTTGTACTGAGTATTTTAAAACCTTGAGGTTTTAAAGAAACATCACATGTACCTCAAAGCTACAATACTACTACTACAAGGTTGGCTATTATGCCCTAGTGATAGATCTGTAGCCAAACCACTAAAGAAATTTGGTGCCTCAAACAAATAGCCCTAGTAGTT
>NW_027529173.1:3817295-3900801 GCF_008692635.1 Crocuta crocuta
ACTTATGGAAAAAAATAGTTACCCAAATGTTCTTCCAGATATTAATGTAATTTTAAATTAATGTAACCCAAGATCACAGGAAATACATTGCTAATCATAGAGCTTAGCAAAGCCATTCTGAATCCAATGGTTTCAATTTTATTTTCCACATAATTCATAACATAACTTAGATCAGACTGGAAGAAGAGATTTAGCAGCTTGAGAACTCATTTGTTAAACAAAAATTTAAGTTCTTGTTTTAAAAAAGTGATTTAAATCAATGGTTTGGAATTTGTAATCCTTGAAAGAAAATTCAAAATGTAAGTGTTATCTTGGTGAAACAAACGAAATAAGAGAGAAAAACATGCAGTTTTTATTTATCATAAAAGAAATACACTTATACAGGGGTTACTCAGGTTTCCTCTCCCTGCTGGAGCTGGGGGAGGAGTAAGGAGCTAGAACCCCATGTGATTCCTTAGGTCAGTAAGGGAATTTGACCTGCTGAGTTAGGCATGTGTCTATTAGATTTATGTAGGCTATCCAGTTGGGTTTATTCCTAAGGTAAAGTTGGCAGGAGGCAGGATTCAGTCAAAGCCAAGGTTCAGAAATTTCTGGGCATGTCTGGAGAGCAGGTGGGGCAGGCACAGCAGATGTCCATTTGCATAAAAGACTAAAGCACCACCTAAGAAAAACTCATCTTCAGAAAAGAGGAAGCCAGGCCTGACACACTTGAGCTGATAACCAAGCCTCAGGGCCTGAGGGATTCTGACTGTTAACACACAGTTCCATTCCTTCTCTGTGCATTCTCACCTCCAGGTCCCACGGTTCAAACCTTGTTTTCATATTCTATGCTACTCTGAAAATGCTTTCCTCAAACTCATTGGTAAGATCATATTGTTAAAACTAAGTCATCGTTTTATTCGATTCTCTCAGTCATGGAACACAGTTGCTTTAGAGAATAAATAAATGAGTAAATTAATCTATCGATCGCTGGCTCATGCCCATATGCTGCCAAAAGATAGAAGCGGAAAGAACATGGCAGAAAGAGAACTGAGTCACCAGTTCTGATCTTGATCACTCTATTTCCATGACCTTTGGTTTCTCATGTAGAAAACAAATAAAGAGGCTGCAGTGATAATTCTCAAGCCCCTTCCTGGTGCTAAGGCTATTCTCTCTCCATCCCCAAATTATACATAATATATATTAGTCTCTCTGAGAAAGTCTTCCTCATGAAAGAGGCAATTACTGTTGGCCTTCACTGACCTCCTTCAGTAAATCAACAATGAACAGAGTTGGTTCTAACCATAAAGAAAGGAAGGGATCTTAGGAGAGAAGAGAGAACTCCTACCAAATAGAAGAAAATGACAGAGAGTGGGAAATAGAAACTACTTCAGAAAAGGTTTATTTAATTAAAAATTACCCTAGGGCAGGCTTTGCCTGAGATACAAAACCCAATTATGGTCAAAATTGTTTTCTTCTTGATTGTGTTGTTTGGAAACTTCTCCTCAAACCATCCATTGTAAATAGCAAAACATTGCTTTGCATTTTCTGTTTCAATGAAAACATCTTTTTTTTACAAGAGTTGTTTCTCAGTGGAGAGTAATGACAGAAAATACTTATATTCTGCAATCCATTGCTTATAAAAAAAAAGAATAAACATTTTCCTCAGTACAAGTGCTAATATAGAGCAATACAATACCCAATTTGAGAAAAATCAGATATATTATTCTGATTCTATGAAATGCGATGGATATTCAATATACTCACATTGCTTAATAAAGTCACAGAATACTGGCAGTAATTAGAAATAAAAGAGACAACTAAAATTGAAAAACAAAACTGAAAAAATTACCCACAATTCAAATATTTTAGAATTTCCTTTTTTGGTTAACACAAAAAGATTACATTACTTACAAAGTCTTACAGAAGTAAAATTAAAACCTCATCACCAGTTTATTTTTATTATTTCAGTGCATTTAGATATGAATGAAACTTTACTTTTTTTAGCCTAAAAAAATCCCGCCCTCCCCCCTGCAAAAAAAGTATCTTATACTGTCCAAAGCATTTGGTCCCGTTTAATAGCTAAAAACTCTTTTTTCCCACCTCTCTTTAGTTGGCTCCAAGTCAATGCTGTTTTTCTCATTCCAACTGTTTTGGACATATGCTGGCCCAACTAACAACGGTAAACACAGCAAGCTGTCTCTGATATGGTGCTGATTAAGTCATCTTGTGAGCAAGCAGAGTTTGGATGTTAAGATGGTAAGAAAGAAATTACTTTCAGAAATTCTTCTCCCTTTGAAAAATATTTAGATTCTCAATTTTAAATTATGTGATAAACAAACCATGGGATGCTTTAAAAAATATATTCATTCAATGTAGGCTTAAGCAATTGCAATACAAAGAAAACTAAGACATGATCCTTACATTCATAGACTTTACAGTTTAAAAGGATAAGGAAAGGCATAGGGAACAGTGGAACCCAAAGATGAGCTTAAAAATAACTTGCGAGAGAATGGCCTTTGCTATGTCTTAGAGGAAAAGAAAGTAGGAAAGGGGAATTATGAATACATTGAATTGTATTTTAATATCCTATTAGTAAAATATTAGTATAAAAGTAGTATGTTAACCAGAGAATTAGGAACAAAGACCTAAAGAACATCAAGCGTGTGGTACAAATAAGTGGAAGGAATATACATATGGTAATGCACGTAATTGTTATTCAGAATTAAAACAATTATTTTTAAAAATTGGCATCTTAGATTCAGTTTTTGTACATAAGAATTGAGGATTTATTTTTCACTTATCTTAGATTGCTATATGACAGCTTCCCCTCATTATGCAAATAGAATAGATAAAACCAAATTGTAAAATAAAGCCAGGAATACAAGTCCTCTTTAAAAATGCATATGCATTTGGAAGCTTAAGAGGAATACACAAGTCAAAAAGTGGACTAATTCAAATTTGAGAAAATTATAATATCTTTTATTGATCAATAGAGTTCTCACCAAGTTACTACTATCCAAAATTTGAGAACCATGAAAGCGAGGCAGATAATTCATTTATAATTACAGATAATTATTTTCAGTTATATTCTTATAGCTTAACTCAGTTTTTCTTACTTCTATATTATGTGGGCCCTGAAAATGGAAAGCTGAAGACTTGTTGCTGTCAAAAGATTTTTCCATCTAAGCAAGGTGGGAATCCAAGAGAAGAGAGGTGAGAAAACGTACAAAAGGCATAGAATAAGATAAAGGCTATATTATCTGAACAGATAATTAGCGATGTTGATAGGTGCCAATTTGTGAGAGTTTTCTCTAAGAAAGGTATTGTGCTAATAAGCACCTTAAAGACATTATGAAATCACAGATATAGGTGTAGGTGTTATTAGAAAAGCTTCTGAGTACAAGATACTAAAGGCAGGAGGATGGGGAAACAACTAGAAAGCTAACAGCAACACCAAAAGAATACCACAAGATAACCATTTAATACTTAGGACTACCCAACACAGAATAGAAAGAAAAGAATGATGCATTTAAGAGACGTCTTCAAATCCTACTTCAAATCAGTAACTCTGATTTGAAGACCAATTGGATAAAACAAGTAGGAATTATTTTTAAAATATCACTGATACATTTAAATTATATAGCAATGTTATGGCAATATTAAACTTTTCAATTAATGTTAAAGTCAGAGAGCAAAAACTATATGATTTTCTTTCCTTAAAGGAGCAAAATCTTTTGACAGCAAAATGGGAGCACAAAATGATGATAAACTATTTTCTTAGTCATAAAAGTTTCCTGATGATATAAAGCCACATAATACATTTAGAAATTCTTAGAATCTTTTGATCAGAAAATACAATCAGACTAAATAAAAGTTCAATAAAACATGAGTTACATCAAAAAAGAATAAAATTCTTTAAAAAAGAACTGTGACATTTGTACATGACATTGTAGATCATTTTGGAAAGAAATTAAAGGAGATCTAAGTAAATGGAAATACATCCCATGTTTATTGATTAGAAAGAAATACTCTCCAAATGGATCCACAGATTCAGTGCAATCCCTATCAAATTCCCGGTTTTGTTTAAACTGTTTGCAGGAACTGACAATTTCATCTTAAAATTCACACAAGGGACACCTGAATGGTTCAATCCATTGAACCTCTGACTCTTGATTACAGCTTAGGTCATGATCCTGGGGTCATGGGATCAAACCCTGAATCAGTCTCTGAGCTGAGGGTAGAACCTGCTTAAGATTCTCTTTCTCTCTCTCTCTGCCTCTTCTCCTCTCCCCCACTCATGCCCTTTCTCTCTCTCAAATTAAAAAAATATATATCATATAGAAACTGAACAATTCAGAATAGCAGAAATAATCTTGTAAAGAAAATACAATGTGTAGGACTCACACTTTCTGATTACAAAACTTAATGCAAAACATACAATAATCAAGACAGTGAAGTACTAGCTTAAGGACAGATGTATCAACCAATGAAAGAACACTAAGAGCCTAGAAACAAGGCCTTACATTTACGGTCAATTACTTTTTGATAAGAGTGTTAAGACAGTTTAACATGCAAAAAATAGCCTTTTCAACAAATGGTACTGGGACAATGAGATATTTGGATGCAAAAAAAAATAAAGATGGAATCTTACTGCCCACCGTACACAAAAGATTAACTCAAAATAGATAACCCTCTTAAATGTATAGCTAATACTATAAAACTCTTAGAAAACAACATAAAAGTAAATCTTTGTGACTTGGATCAGACAATGGTTTCTTAAACAACAAAATCAAAAGCACAAATGAAAAAAAAAAAAGAGATAAACTGGCCTACATCAAAACTGAAACTTGTGTGCTGAAGATGATGTTTAAAATATCACATATCTGAGAAGGGTCTAGCGTCCAGAATATATCAAATAAACATGTAAGAGTTTCAACTCAAATCTACAAATACAAATGACCCAATTAAAAAAATAGACAAAGGACTTGAAAAGAGTTCTTCAGAGAAGATATCAAATGACCAGTAAGCACTTAAAAGAGACTCAATACCATTAGTCTTCAGTGCAATGCAAATTAAAACCATAGTGAGATACCACTTCACACCTACCAGAATGGTTATAATCAAAAAGATAGATTATAACAAGAGTTGACAAGCACTTATGAACCAAGAATTCCATCCCTACATATACATAACAAGAGAAATGACAAACAGATACACTCACAAAACTTGTATGTGGATGTTCATAGCAGTATTAGTCATAATAGTCAAGAGACAAAACAACCCAAACGTTAATCAACTGATGAACTGATAAATAAAATGTGGCATATTCATACAGAGGAATACTACTCAGGAACAGTAAACATAAATGTAGAACCAACATGTGCCAACACCGATGAACCTCTGAAATGTTATGCTGTGTAAAGGAAGCCAGTCATAGAAAACCAAATCTTGTATGATTCTGTTTACATAAAACATCCTGAATAGGTAAATTTATACAGACAAAAAACAGATTAGTGATTGTTTATGGCTGGGAGGAGTGAAATGGGAAATGACTGTTGATGGGTTATGAGTTTTTCTAGGATGCACAAAACTATTAAAAATTAGATTGTGGTGATGGTTGTATGATCTTGTGAATATGCCAAAAAACATTGAATTATACATATTAAATGAGTGAATTTTATTGTATATCTCATCTGTTAAAATAATCTAATAAAATTGTCTAAATATACTGAGATCTAGGAATGCCAAAAAATGAATATACAAAACAAGATATTTCTTCATTTCATAAATATGAAAGGTAATAACTTGAAAAATGTTCTGTTTTCTCTAGAAATTTTAAAGATGGATGTTGCCAGTGCTTTCAATCCAGCTGTTAAGGTTACATTCTTAATTTATTTCATACTATTACTAACTAGCTTCTTTTGGAGCAGTATGTGTGAAAAATTAACTTAAATGCCACCACAATATTGACTCCAACTCTTTTTTTAAGTTTATTTATTTTTATTTAGAGAGACAGAGAGAGAGAGTGCGCCCGTGTGAAAGAGAGAGAGAGAACATGTGTGCAGTGGAGGGGCAGAGAGAGAAAATGCCAACCAGGCTCCCAGCTTTCAGCATAGAACCCGACACAGGGCTCAATCTCATGAATGTGAGATCATGACCTGAACTGCAATCCAGAGTCAGATGCTTAATTGACTGAGCTACCCAGATGCCCCAATTGACTCCAAATTTTTAACCAAGACATCAGACATTTCAAGAGAGGAAAATGATTCATTTCCTTATTCTTTTCTCCCCCTGACAATTTGCACTTTCTAGGGCTAACTGATGTAGTATGCAGGAACACATGTGGTCAGCTTCAAGGGCTCCAGTATCTTAAACGAAGAACTACTTTCTTTCTACTGTCTGGAGAAGAGGATAAGACAAGATGAGGTGTAGGTAAAATTTCTCAACATGTAACGTGACTTCTAAGGCCTTCCCTTCTGCCTCTTGCCTTCTCTTAACCCCTCTCTCCCCACCCTTCTAATGCTCCATCTCTGATTCTAGGTGAGCTACACTGTATGGTCACCACAATTCCCATGTCATCGAAACATTTCACCTTTGTCCATTTCCCCACTATCAAAACACAACTGGCCCTCAGCAAGTTTGCTTGATCTGTGCAGTCATTCCTTCAACAAATACATTGTGTTTATTATGTGTCAATCACTACACAGAGTGACAAAACATTGAACAAGGCATAAAGTTGGGGAGAAAAATATTCGGTTACACTATGGTGAGGAAGCATAACATCAGAGATATGCACAGGTCACCATGGGTCCGCTTTACACAGCCAAGTTTTTGAGCTGGGCATATGCAGGAAACTTCAAGTAATTATTATCACAAGACGTACAGAGAGGATGTTGGTGGCAGAGTGACAAATGTCAAGGGTGGGGAGGAAATGGAAGCTAATATTACATGACAAAGAGCTTGGACTTTAAAAAGTTAGGATTTGTGGAGTGAATATTCAGTTAAGAAACTCTATCAATGCCATTAAATCTATTTTGTTCAGTTAATTCTCACAATTTTATAAAGTCTTTAATATTACAATTTCCATTTTACAGATGGAATACCAAGGTTTTAGGAAAGTTATGTTCTGTGCTCAGCATCTCTTGGCTAAGAGGTAACATGTGGAAAGCTAAGTCAAATCACTCAGAGCACAGTTAGGAAATTATTTTTTATAAATTATCTAGATGAACCTTGCAATTTTCAGATATGTTTGACAAATTAACTTTTAAAATAACTAATGAGTAAAATACTTGTCTTTTGGAAGGAAAGGCAGAATGACTGAGATTTTGGTGTACAAGGAAAACATTCCTTTGCATATATTAGATTTCAGGTCACATTTTATAGTGCCTTTTCAAGTAAATAAATAATCAAAATAAGTATAGGAAAATATAGGATTTGGGTAATTTTGACCCTTCTTTGATATCTAAGCTTATACTTAGGGAGTACATCCAGCAGTACTGCCTGTAACATGCAAATATAAAACAAACCTTAGAATGTGATATCTGAATTTGCTGTGGGTCTTTCATATATGGCCTCTATGATCTTGAGGTATGTTCCTTCTATCCCAACTTTTTTGAGGGTTTTTATCAAGAAAGGATGTTTTATTTTGTCAAATGCTTTTTCTGCATCTATTGAGACAATCGTATAGCTCTTCTACTTTCTTTTATTAATGTGATGTATTAATGGATTTGTAGATATTGAACTAGTCCTGTATCCCAGGAATAAATCCTACTTGATCCTGGTGAATAATTCTTTTAATGTATTGTTGGATCTGGTTTGCTAGTATCTTGTTGAGAATTTTTGTACCCATGTTCATCAGGGAAATTGGTCCGTATTGAAAAATTATCTAATAAACTAAATAAAAGTTAAAAAGAAGTTAAAATTCCAAAGCTGTTATTAAATAGTTGTCTCTATTTTGGCTGAGGCCCCAAGAAAATAGGTGTCAACTACTTCTGCATTTTAGACCACCCAAACAGGACTGTAAAGGAATACAGTGAAAACCACGACGGGCTTCCTTGACTCCTCAACACTGAAAGGTGTAAAAAAGCTTCAGTAAAACTGGCCAAGGAGTTTGAGAAAAGAGATGGAGAATTCTTGAGAGAGGATGTCAATACATTCCCTATCCCAACCCCCTCCTCTTTAGTGATGTAAGACTCTCTTGTCACTCACCTTAAGAGCAGTGATAAAGGCTTCAAAGAACACACTTAGACAGCTTGATATGCTTCCTAAAGCTTTAGAAACAGGGTAGATTGGTTTCTGACTCATGACTAAGAAATCTAACAGGTGAAAACCAAAGCTGAGAAGGTAGTTGAATCCATATGGGAAAAGATGAAACACCTGATCCATAGGTCTAATGTGTGGGTATATGATGGAACCAGATCTAGGTCAGGAGAGAAAGACAATGACAAGACTGCTTTTAGATTACAATCTTTCCAGAAGGGACAACTAATCAGTCAAGGAGACTTCAGCAAGAAATTCTCAAAGGTGTACAGGCTTGTGCCCAATGTGTGAAGGAGCACTTGTAATTGGGCAGTTGAGGGAGGAGGGGTGCTTCACTTAATTCAGGAACTGTGAGTGAATGTACCCACAAGGACCAGCTTTTATCACCCGGCCAAAGCAGGGATGTCTGCTCACAGGGGGATCCAACATGTAAGATCTTCCCCACTTTCTTACCTTTCCTCACTGCCCCTTAATTTCACACTTTTTTTCAAGCTGGTGGAGGAGGGAGAAAAACCAAAAGCTGGGGAAAACAGGAAAGATGACCATACCTCTCTCTTCTACTTAAGACTTACTCATGCAGTTGGTCTGAGCTAAATTGAGAAATTTTTACTTTAAATAAAGTTTGACTTTTATACTGATAATTACTGAATTGAAACAATATACAGTTAAAGTGCCCTGAGGAACTTTAATTATCAGAGAGGGACTAGAAAAGTTATTGGGCTTAAAGATTTGCTCTTAGTGTTGGATCAAACTTCTCCTCCAGTACTAGTTTAAATGGGAAGAAGGGAAAGAGATTCAAGTTGGTTTTCTGTGGGCATCCTACAATTCCCATATTCCTAATATCAACATTATAGCTGTGATAAACAACAACAACAATTAGACCAAAGAGGGACTAAATCTACCCATGATGCTGACATTGTTAGAACCAAATATTAGTGTGTTGTTAGTTAAGGTACAACCTTAATTTCCACATCTGTAGAAGATGCTGAGGGGACAGGTCCTGAAATGCAGTCATGATATGAGCCCTGACATAGAGCTTTTAGATGACCCTGATGGTATAGCATTTTCAGACATCATTTTTGTCACCTTTTACCTCTCTAGTTCCTTTGTTATCATGGTCTGTGAAAGACTCCAATAATTGGAAGTATACTACATTTAGGGATAAATTGTATGCTTACTTATTTTTAGTAGTAGGAATATGAATGTGTTTTCAGAGGATTCTGAAAATAAACCTATTAAACATGAAGACAGTAACCATTAATGATTGGGTCAGAAAAGATGACTGGTTACGTGAAATTGTACATGACAAAGATTATATCCAGTAATTTTGGTTTATTATAAAAAGTAATGTTTCTATATCTACAGACCAAAGTTTAACATATATAAAAACATTCTTTAAAGAGCTTTTTGAAATATTTAAAGTGTATGTGCTTGATTATTCTAGGTCTCATATATTGTTAAAATGCTTTTCGTGTTAGATTCTTTCAAGTTTGGCAGGTGGTAAGCACAATTGTAAAAACAGAAATAAACACAAGTGAATGCTGAAATTTAATTAAATATTTGTTCAGCTCATAATATGCCAAAAGCCTAATATGAACTTATAATTTATGTATAAATAAATAAAATATTATCTTCTCATTTTAAATTATAAAAGTATGTTCATGGCAAAATATTGCAATAATAGAAGAGATAAAGTAGAAGGACAAAAATTCCTTTTTCTCACTCTTGACCACTTATTTCTGTTCCCAGAAGAAATCCCTATTGACAAATACCTATTTCTTGTGTGTTCTTCATGAGCTCTACCTTTCATGAAGTGCTTTTTGTTTCTACCCGTCACATCACAGATAAAGCAGACGCCACTGCTGACATGAAGAACAATCAAGAAGTATATTTTTTTCATTTTTAATAGAGAAAATTTAGGAAGGGATTACTTTAAAATACACCAAGTATTGAGGTTAAATATAAAGAAAATGTTCATCATCTTGCCATTACTTTAAAGTCAAAGCCCCAGAATAAAACACCAAAAGTATTTGCAGAATCTCCTTTGACCTACATCTGCTTTTTAAATTTTAAGTCAGTATCACATGGAGAACACATCTAGAATGCTGAACGAACAGGACTCCAAAATAGCTTCTTCTGGCTTTAAAAATAACCATAATCATACTATTTCTGAAGCGGCTTGGAATGTTAGCACAGAATATTCTCTCTTCACTTATAACTATAATGCTAATGAGATCCATTAAAAATTGCTCTTGAATCTATTTGGATTCCCAGGTAGATTTTCTTGTTAAAAGATATTCAGAACCTCTTTGAATAAACAGTTGAGAGCTTTCTGAATTTACCATACAGGAAGTAAATAAAGACACTTAACCTAATCAGAAACCAAACAGTATTGGGGCACTTGGGTGACTCAGTCAGTTAAGCGTCCTACTTCAGCTTAGGTCATGATCTCACGGTTTATGGGTTCAAGCCCCATGTCGGGCTTTGTGCTGACAGCTTGCTCAGAGCCTGGAGTCTGTTTCGGATTCTGTCTCCCTCTCTCTCTGACCCTCTCCTGCTCATGCTGTCTCTCTTTCTCTCAGACATAAATAAAACATTTTTAAAAATTAAAAAAAAAAAGAAATCAAACAGTACTTATTAGAGTTATTTAATTACTCCAAGGAATGATTTATTACATCATCCCCAAAACTGTTCTAAATGAGGAAAAATCCATTTAGTTTTCAGCTGTATTATGTAGCATTACCAACAATTTAACAGACACATGAAAATGTGTGGGGAAACACTGGGAAACAGAAGTTTTATTGAGTTAAATATTAAGATAAGTGACAGTAAATTTTAAAATATTCAATTTACTTCCAGAGGAACATTTTTCCATATGTGGCATTTGGCTGCTGACTTCAACACTGGAATAGACAGAAATCAGGGAACCTAATTAAAGAGCTGAGAGAACATCTGGAAACTCAGTAAATATTAGTTAGATAGTAAATATTCTTTGGACTTTTGATTACATATGACATTGCTGTCATAAGAGAATTTAACCTCCTTCCAATTTTTTGGCCAAAAAGTAAGACAACCATCATTTATATCTCCTCCCAGTAGGTATATCATCTGTCCCATTTCTGATTTCTGAATCCTCAGCACCCAATTCCATGCTCTATGAAATATTAATGAATGAATAACTGAATGAATGACTCAATGGGAATATTAAGGAACCCAAATTTATGCTGAATTGACACAAATTCTTGTGACCACTTTTCGGTACATGAAATTTGTATTCTTACCCTTTCCTTACAGAAGACATAATATAATCTCCTTGTAACAAGTACTACTAGCATGAAGTATTATTGTTTATATATAGTCATGATTTGCAGCTATAAATTTTTTGAACTGCCTGAGACAATATCCCAAAATTTTAAAAACACATACTAGAGATCTTCTGATGGAATTTTTGGTGATACATACTTTCTCCAAATAAAAACCATTATATATTTACTATTATTGAAAAATACAAAAAAAAAAAAATTCCAGGATTTTACCATCTAGAAACAATGGTGAGATCTACTTGCAGAGTATATACATAATGAGACCAAACAATGGAAAAAAACATATTTTTCACCTTGCTTTTGCAATCAATATTATTATACATTTTATCATGTTATTAAAATTTCTCATGTGATGAAATAATCTAGAATATAGACTTATAGTAATTAATTTAACCATTATGTTACCTTTGCACATTTTAATTATTTTCAATTTCTTGGGTTCTTTTTTAACCCTTTTATTATTATACTTGTGTAATGGGTATTGTAGACAATTAGGAAATAAAAATAAAAATTGGAAAATACAAAAATGAACTTCTAACACCCAGAGGTTACCACTGTTAATCTGATAACTGTTAAGTATTAAGATCTTAATATATCCTGTTGGATCTTTTATGTATACTCATATCCTTATATATGTATTTATGTGTGTACATGTGCACTAAAATGAGATAGTATCTTCATTATTTTGTAGCTGTATTATTTATCTAGGTTAAATAGTCTCTATCTTTCTATTTTAAAATAGTTTCATCTCATCTAAAAGCCCGATCATATTCACACACAATTTGCCCAAATTGTCCATTAGACTTGGTTTGTTGAAATTAGCTAAGGCGCCATTTTTATTACCCATATTTGATGAAGACTTCCCTGTTTTTTGCTATTAGTAACAGAGCTGAAATGGAGACTTTTGTGCATAAGGCTTTTTCTATAATTAGAATTGTTTCCTTAGGAGAGGTTCCCAGAAATGGAATTAATGAATCAAATGCCATGAACTTGTAAATCTCTTGATATCTACTGCCAAATGACTTTCCAAAAGCATTGTACTAAATTACATTTGCAACAGCAGGGCATAAGAATTTTCTTAAATGAGCATAGTTAAACAGTAAAGGAGTCTTTTGAACATAAATTTAATTTGATATCAAGAAACAATGAAACTACAAAACTGATGTTTATATCGTTTACCTGTCACGTTCAAGTCAGCTTATTAAACATCTACTGCACGTGTAGAATTGAACTAGGTAGGAAAGGTGCATAGCATATTTCCTGTCCACAATAAGCTTCGACTCTATTGAGTAGCAATAACTAATCCATAACATGATGTCAATATACTGCTAGAAGACAATGACAAAGATATACCCCAAACCTTACAAGAGCAAACACAGAATCACCCAACCCAGTCTGAGAAAAAATAAAATTAATAAAAGCTTCTTGAAAGCTCTAACAATGTGGTTTATCTTGATGATTAAGCAGGAAGTAGACTAGACAATTAAAAACTAGGGACAAAAAAAGAAGATAGTCATAGCAGAAGGATCAGCATGAGTTTTTAGAGTAATCTCTAACATGGTATAAATAGGGGCAACTGTCCAGCTGTTTTTCCTGTATTCTCTCAACTTTTATGGTAAGTACCATTCCTTTAATAGAGTTTCAACAATACAGTTCTATAGTCACTTCCTCTCCATGTAGACTATACTTTGGCCCCTCTCACTGTTCTTAGTAGCAAGGGGTATAAACTGTTCTTAGCAGCAAGGGGTATAGTTAACAGCCTCTCTGGAGGACATGTAATAAGTGTATTAGTGTTATTTTTCACTGTCACATTAACTAATGATACTACTGACATTCTCTGGTCAGGGCCAAGGGAATTTTAACATGTCTACATGTTAAAAAGAATTGTTCCTCCAAAAATGCCAATAGTGCCCCATCCTCCCTTCTTAAGAAATACTGAGAGAAGCAAACCATGAGAGACTCTTGAATGCTGACAAAAACTGAGGACTGATGGATGTGGGGGGAGGGGGGGATGGGCATGGAGGAGGACACTTGTGGGGATGAGCACTGAGTGTTATGTGGAAACTAATTTGACAATAAACTACAAAAAAAAATAAATAAATAAAAAATTAAAAAAAAAAAAAAAGAAATACTGAACCAGACTGTAAATTCCCTGGGGCAAAGATGGTTTTCTACATGTTACCCTCATCACACCTAGAACACATGAATGCTAGATATGTCATAAACACACAATGAATACCTCTTGATAGACTGAAAATGAAAATTAGTCTAATTTCAAAAACAAGTAAAATGCTCAAAACAATTCACTGACTGTCTTATTATTTACTACTTACATGCATCACTATGAAGGACATTACCAAACAATGAGGAGGATGCGAACTGCCAGTCTGTGAAATAAATCAATGACAGCCACCTATATATTCACATTAGCAGAAAAAACAAATCAGCTTTAATTCCCTCTATCACTTGCCATAGGTGGGAAACATTCCTAGAGGCATTCAAGACATGTGAAAACTAAGTTTAAATATATGTGGCTCTAATCCCCTACCAGTGGTCACCCAGATTGAAGCATAATCTTCTGAAGGTTAAGATTTAACACAAGTGCTGAATAAAATGATATGCAGGTACTGTTTGTTCTTAATTATTTTATTGGACTTTTTGAAGTCTACAGCATATATTACCTTTAAAAGTTTCTTCTTGAAACAAAATTGCCACGATTTACTTTCTACTGAATCTTTACACACCATTAAAACATAGGCAGTTAGCCTTGAAGACAACCACACTGCTGTTAGGGAGAAAACACCCTAAAAACATAAGGTTCTTAAGATTTTTATTTTACAATAAAACAGGCCACAGGCAAATAAACACAGTTCTGAGTTAAAAGTGGCAGGAGCATTAAGTTTCAGAATTATCGTAAAACAGGAAGGTTGTGAGGGTGTAACATAGGATGAAAGCAGCCTCAGCCCTGGAGCCTTCCTGCTGAGTTGGGCCATGCCAAAATACACAGTGGTTTACATACAACACAAATACACACAAAGGTGCGCACATGCAATACTCTAAGGAGTATTTGGAGGAACCATAATCTTTCATAAAGTCCAGTTCAAAAGTAGAAGATAATAAAAGTTTCAAAGAGTTAATTCAACTACTTCTGAAAATAAAATGCTGCCAGCACACTTGGATTACAAATGGTTTGCAAGTGTGTGCATATTAGTAGCTTCTACTACGGTAATGCCATCTGGGGGAATAATCTCTCCTTGATAATTCCGTAGACACACATACATACATACATACATACATACATACACTGAAATGCCTGGCAAAGGTTATACCTCCAGTTCTACTGTCGAAATTCGCCCTGAACAACTGATTTGAGACCACACCTCACAGAAAAACTAAATATCTATGTTGGTAAATATGGCTCAAAATATATGTTGTGGCAAAGAAAATACACATTGTGGTAAAAGAGTGCTGTACCTACAGTTAGCGCCACGTTCCAGTAAAAGGAGTAAAAGAATATGCCAAATGGAGGTAGCAGTTAAAGTGCTCACCAGAAAAATAAAGAAAACCAGGTCATTATTTTTTCTTCCCTGAAATAAAGAAGCAGCTCCTGCTTAGTTTGGAACAGTCACTGTAAAAAGGGAGGCTTGTGTTTATTCAGCTCTGTTCTCAGCAGTCCATTTCATTAGGTTTGTTGTTTGTGGCTTTAATTTTTTTACATTGTAACAATAATTTGTTGGTACTATAAAGCTTACTTATGAAATGGCAAATATGAAGACTATACAGTAGAATGTAAGCAAAAGGCAACACAAATACATGCAAATTAATCTCAAAATATTTTGTAGGCTCCAAGGCAAAAACTTTTAAAAACTGAAAACTCTAGCCCTTTTCCTAGACAGCATCATTGCATTACTATTTTTTACCTATAATCCTTCAAGGGCTTGATACCTTGATATCCTTAAGTACAAAATACAAACAAATTTCATAAGACAAACTTCCATATATTAGTCACCACTTGAAATAAATTCCTGTATAATTTTAATCAGTTATTACAAAAGATTATTTGAAAATTCCAAGACAAACACTTAATCTTTTAGCATGCACAGGTGCATGAGAAAATGTAGCTCAAAAAATTGTTTTATTTATAAAAGATGCTAATAATAACCAACATGATCAGAATACAGATAAACTTAATTTCTTTTTCCTCAAATAATTATACATAAAATACATTTCAGCTTAGCCTCCTGTAACAAATGTAATGGCATCTTATTAACATACCACACCATCAGTTGCTGTAAATAGTGGATCAAATAAATATAGAATCAGCATACACAAACTATTAACACCAAACCAATTTCTTAAAGCAATTGATTCTCTGATTCAAACTTGAATAATAAAAAATTAAGAATTCAGCACGCTAAATTTTCAACAAAAAATACAATCCTGTTTCTCAGGATAAAAATAGAATTAAAAAAAAAAACTAGAGGTACAGCAAGATTGAATCACAACACACCCAGTTGTACTGATGGTAACATTTATTTTAGTAATTGGATCTCTTTTAATACACATTCTTCACTTGGCTTTGAGGACATTATACTCTCAGGTTTTCTCCTACTGGACTTGCTGGTTTTTCTTGGTCCTCTTTACTGGTTCCTTTTCCCTTGTTGACCTCTTAACTCTGGAGTTTCCCAGGGCTTGGTCTCTGATCCTTTTCTATCTACAGTGACTCATTTGTTGAACTCATTTAATCTCATCATAAATATCACAGTGTGTTGGCAACTCTAAAACATTTATCTCCATTCTGTATTTCTCTCCTGAACTCTAGACTTGTATCCACCTGCCAACAGGCAATCTCTACTTGTATGTCTAAAAGGTATCTCAAAGTCACCATGTTTAGAAATGAACTCTTGATTTCCCCCTCAAACCCACTCTCTCTGTGGTCTCCATATTGGTTGTCAGGAACTCTATCCTTCTAGTTGTTCAGGCCCAAAACATGGGGAGTCATCTTTTCCTCCTTTCATGCTCTCTCACTCTACACCAAATTCATCAGAAAATCCTATTGGATGTATCTTCAAAAAAAAAAAAAAAGTGTGTGTGTGTGTGTGGTCAATAAAATAAGCACTTCTGTAACTCCACTGCTAACAAAAGAGTATAAAACAATGTCTTTCTCAACAGGATTACCAGGGTCCTAAACTAACTCAGATCACATGATTCTCTACTGAAAACCCTATAATGGCTGGCCCTTTTCCTCCAAGTAAAAGCAATGACTCTCACAAGTCCTATGTGATCTGTTCTTTCTTCTCCCCTCTGAGCTTATCTCCAATTAATCTCCCCTCTAGCCACACAGACCTCTCTGCTGCTCCTGAAACATCCCAAGCATCTCCCATCTTAGTTCTCAGAAAACTCTTCCCTCAGATCAATTTTTGGCTAAATCCTTTACCTTCTCATACAGTTGTCTTACACCTTATTTCATTTGAAAATTATAGCTTTCCCTCCATTCCCCATCCCATAACTCCCATCGCTTTAGCTTTTTCTATGTAACACTTACTAACTTACATTATAAAATTTATCTATGTGTTAAATCTGTTATACTTCTGACAACTCTTCTTATGATATAAGCTTCAGGAAGACAGCAACTTTTCTCTGCTTTGTACCCAGCACATATCAGATACTCAGTAAGTATTTACAGGATAGAATGAATGGAATACAATGGATTGGGAAATCATAAAATAGAACAGTGTGGAATGGGATGGAGTAGAATGGAATGGGATCAAAACAGACAGAATAGGTTAGTACAGCAATTGGCTATTCTGGTCTACTATCTGCTCTACTTAGTATCATTGACTCTGCTTTTGTTTCTAATCTGTAAAACAAAACAATCAAAACAAAAACAAACAAAAAAGCAAGCAGAAATACCCAGTGAAACACCAAAAGAGCAATGAAATGGATTCATAGCTATGAAATAATCTAGATTTTTAATTAATTATAATCACAATAAAATCGATATATAGTGAAAATATCATCTTTTTAATAACTAAAGTAATAGTCAGAAGGCCAGAACCAGTGAGGGCATATCTTAAACGAGAAAAATAAGAAGTCTCAAAATAATATACAGTGACCAGCTATTTGGTCAGAATAAGTTAATACCTCCTCATTTACTTCAAAGTAACCCTTTTCCAATAAATAATACTATTGCACAAAGGACGGCTTAAAGAAAACCTTTTTATAATGGAAAGTTTTTGAAGTCACAGAGAACTACAAAAATTAAACAGAGAGAACCCATGTGTGTCTTTCACCCAGTTTTCCCCAATGGTTACATCTTACATAATTATAATATAGTATCAAAATCAGGAAGTTAACATTGATACAATTTTATACAAATGGAATCATATAGACTGTGTGTGATCTTTTGGGATTGGCTTTTTTCACTCAGCATAATGTCCTTGAGGTCCATCCAGGTTGTTGCTTGTATCAATAGTCCTTCCATTTTAATTGCTGCATTGTATCCCATGGTATACATGTACCACACTGTTTGTTTAAACATTAACCTGGTGAGGGACATTCTGGATGTCTACTGTTTAGACCTATTACAAATAAAACTGCAATGAATAATTTTGCCCAGTATTTTGTATGTGGGTGTAAATGTAAGTTTTAATTTCTCTAGGATAAATTCCCAGAAGTGCAATTGCTGGGTCATACCACAGTGTATTTTTAGATGTTTTAAGAAAAAGCCAAACTGTTTATCAGTGTCGCAGCATCATTTTACATTCCCACTAGCAATGCATGAATGATCCAATTTCTCTGTATCCTTGTTAACATTTGGTACTGTCACTTTTAATTTTAGCTGTTCTAATAGGCATATATTGATATGTCTCTGTGGTTTTAGTTTCATTTCCCTAAGGGCTAATGATATTTAACATCTTATATGCTTATATATGTTTATATGTTTTATGCTAATATGCTATTTGTGCATTTTCCTTACTGAAATGCTTCTTCATGTCTCTTGCTCATTTTCTAACTGGACTATTGCTTTTTTTACTCTTCAGTTTGAGAGTCACTGACACATTCTAGCTGTGAGTCCTTGGGTCATATGCAGTTGCAAGAATTTTTCTTTTTTATATATTCACAGTTTAACTCAGAGACTCCTAATATATACACTTACTAAAGCAATAAACCCAAGAGCTAATTATACATTAGATGCAATTATACTGAAATGACTGATAAAAGTTCCTGTTTTGTTTTGCTTTTAGTTTGCCAATGTCTACTAATGTTATCTCTTTAACCTTTCTCTGCTTCCTTGAAAAAAATAATAAATAGAAAAATAACTTTTTAAATAATGTGCCAATATGAATGCTACGTTAATTCATGTATGCTTATTCTTTTTTTAATGTTTTATTTATTTCTGAGAGAGTGAGGAGAGAGACAGCATGAACTGGAGAGGGTCAGAGAGAGAGGGAGACACAGAATCCGAAGCAGGCTCCAGGCTCTGAGCTATCCGCCACATTCATGTATGCTTATTCTATAGATGCGTAGCGTAGCATTTATTAGTATAAATCCAAAACACACACACACACACACACACACACACACACACACACAAACACCCCTCAGCTTTTACATCCATGGAACAAAAGTCTCAAGGTCAAATCTTGTCCTTTTGTCACTTGGTAGAACACAGACCAATAGGTTTCCTATTAATGTATTTCTAAGGTTCAAAACTAGTTTCTATTTTACGGAAAAATCAAACTTACTCTCTTATTGTATGTGGCAAATACCTCACATTCTTTTTGATAATTTAAAAGGTTTTTTTTTTTAATGTTTTATTTATTTCGTGAGAGAGAGACAGCATGAGAAGGGGAGGGTCAGAGAGAGAGGGAGACACAGAATCTGAAACAGGCTCTGAGCTAGCTGTTAGCACAGAGCCGGACATGGGGCCCGAACCCACAAACCGTGAGATCATGACCTGAGCCGAAGTCGGACGCCCAACCGACTGAGCCACTCAGGCGCCCCTGAGGGTTTTTTTTTTTAACATGAGTCCTTTGTTACAAACTTAAAACCTGTCTATTTTAGCAAGTGAAACCTGTGTTTATGTGTGAGGTTCCAGCCCTTCTGTCTGTCCTAAATTTCTTTTAAATGTTAGGTCTTCTGATCTTTCAATCACACTAATTGTTATCAGCTGTTGCAGAAATATCATCATCACCATTGTATTACCAGTTAGTGTCCAATCAGGGAAATAGAACATATGCAAGCTACTCCAATACCATAAAGTCAACATGACGAAGTTTGTTGGAGAAGCATTGCAAGAGATGAAAGAAAAAAACAGAGGAAAGTAAGGTAACCCCGAGACTTAACAAGTACTGCTGTCTCAAGGACTTGAGGAATAAGAGAAGATACAGCACATTAAAGCCCAGAAGCTGTTGAGAGGGAGCCAGACCCAGAAGACCATCAACATGCTACCTTCATGGTCAACAAAACCAATGCCACAGGATTGGAACTGGGATCATGGAGAAAATGCAGTCATTTGGACCCATTTGGGGCTATTACATACACTGGGACCACAGAGGAAACGGCCTCCTGAAGAAAGGGGGCACAGAGTGGGATAAAGGGTGGGAGGTATAAAGAGCTTTCCCATCTGTCTTTGTTTTTTTTTTTTTTTTAATTTTTTTTTTTTATTTATTTCTAGGAGAGAGAGAGACAGCGTGAGCAGGGGAGGGTCAGAGTGAGAGGGAGATACAGACTCTGAAATTGGCTCCAGGCTCTGAGCTGACTGTCAGCACAGAGCCCGACGCAGGGCTCGAACCCACGAACCGCGAGATCATGACCCAAGCGAAAGTCAGACGCTTAACCGACTAAGCCACCCAGGCGCCCCTCCCATCTGTCTTTGAAACTCCACTCAATACTTCCCTTTGGCTAAGCAAAGAAGGAAACAGTTGCAAAGGATCAGGGGTTTGCCAGCATCAGCCCCAAGCAGAGCAGAGCAGAGCACAGCAGAGCAGGGAAAGGGAAGAGAGTGACCAGTGAAATTGTGATCAGGGTTAATATACAGTAAATTGAGCTGAGCAAGTTAAGTAAGTCAGATGTCACAGTCAGGCTGCATTTTAGCAACTTTATAAAAAGAGCTGATAGAAGTCAGTACTACTATATATTGAGTCTTAATGCCTTGGGGTATAATTATCCATGGGGTCCATGCTCTCCAATTCTCCCAGGCTAGCTATAACAACTGAGCAAGACTAAGAAACACACACATGCACAGAATCTTTACTGTGAACATTCTGAGGTGGGAAAAACTGGACTGTGCCCCTGGTGAAACAGTGAATCTCCAGTTCTGCTCCCAGTGGGTCCCTTCCTGTGAATGTGTTTACATTTCCTAATGCACTACTGTTTCTCACCATTAAAGGGGTACATACCATCATACAACACAGAATACCAGCAAAACTGAAATCGTGTCTACTTTTAAATGGTAATACTTCCTATCGGCTTCATCCTAGGCTGTTTAAGTCAAAATAAAGAATGGGGAAAAAGGAAAGGAAGGTGCCACGATGGGTAAGGTTGAAAGAAGAGAAGCTACGGTCTACTCATTATCTCCTTTGTGGTCAGGTGCAATTCTGGCTACTTGCCATTGGGTAGATTGCCTAATACTTGCAGCAGCTTGGAGAAGTGACAATTTTATTCCAAGTTTACAGATGACAAAATCCAGAGTCAAAGAGGCTGAACACCAAGCTCAAGATATATCTCACTGAGTGTGGGATGCAGAGGGCTATTTACATTCCTTTTGAAACGCCAACTACCTTCTACTACACCAAGAATGTTTCTGTAAGTTTATACTCTTAAGTCATATTTTACATTGAAAAGATTCTTTTTTACTTGAAAGAAAATAAAATTCCTAAATCTAAGGAGAACATCTTTCCAGCATCTATGTAATCACTAGGCAAGGGCATGTAGTGCTTGGCAAAAGGGACAGGAAGAAAAGCATCCAAAAATTTAGGAGATATTCAAATTGTTCCCTCTTACATATTCCTACAGAATAAGATCACAGTTGTGTCAAAATGCATAATATAAGTGAGAATAGAAATTTGTAGTGGTAAAAAATAAGTCAATGTAATCTGAGGAATTAAACTTGCAAGTACTAAAATCAAGAAATTGCAATCTAGAGACTCACAGGCCAAAGAGTAAGATAACCAAGCTTTTTTTCCCCCCCTCTATGATTTTGACCACATATAAATAAAGGGATATTTAGGGATCTGTTAGCATACAGTGAACTAGTAGGTAGAATTACACTAATTACCATATCATTACCTTGACATTACAGTGCACAATACCCTCTTTATTCATTTACTCCATGCCCAACATTTTATATTTATTAAATTTGCTGTAATCTCCAGATGGATGTTTACTTGGCATCTCACACCTCATACCTGGACCATGAGTGTGCTAAGTGCTAGGGATACAAAGTACTAATGCACAGTATCTATTCCTAACCTAGCACAGCACTTCCCAACTTTCTCCTCAATGGTGCCCTTATCATCTCAGTATTTTTTTTTATTGAACATCTAAGCCACAAGAAATACCTATTGATTGAGTTTCCTGATTTCTCAGGTCTAAACAACTTAGTAACTATTAAATTCCTAACAACTTAACACCTTCTGGACACTGTACAACTTTTCAAACCTTGGAATCAGACCGGAAACACTCACTTTATTTTCATGTTCCAGAATGATCCTTACAAAATACCTGATTTTATCACAGGAATTTCCAAAATCCAAGTTCTGCAAAGGTATGATGTCATTAAAAGAAATGAAGAGATCTGAACTTCAAAGTTTGAACTTCCCTGAGCTAGTATTTCTTCCCTGAGCTAGTATTTCATGTGCTGTGTGACAGATGTCTTTGTGTCCATTCAAAATCTGAAATGTCCCACAGCACTCTTATGGGTCCACCCTGAGTTCCCTAAGCACATAATTTGTAAACTAAGTTTATTGCAGAGTTTCTCAACTTTGGCACTTTTGGCTGAATAGTTTTTTGTTGCAGGGGGTGTTGCTCTGTGCACTGCAAGATGTTTAGCAGCATCCCTGCCTTCCACTCAATAGATCCCAATAGCACACATTCCTTTCGGTTATAATAATCAAAACTGTCTCCAGACATTGCCAAATGTCCTTTGGAATACGAAATTATCTCCTTTTGAAATTCACAGCTTTAATGGAAAGCACGATTAAGTAAATGCACTTTTGCCAAGGGATAGCATAAACTCTATGATAAAGGTAGCCATTTGGCAATGACCTTCATAGTGCCAATCCTGGGGTAAATTTTAAATGCATTTGACTCAGAAAATTACCCTTAATTATCTTCCTAAAACATTATCTTTCCCTGAGCTTCTAATACTGCACTTTTCTGGGGTTTTTTTTCCTCATCTCAAAACCATCACTCCACAATCTTTTTGTTAAGAACCTCTTTCTGCCCTCTTAATGGTGGAGTGACCTAGAACTCAAGCGGTCGGACCTTGTTTCTTCACAGTCTATACCCACAGCCACATCAGTGGACATGTCAGTACAATCACTTTAAGTACAATATATATGCTGGTGATACCCAAATTCCTATCTTTCACAACCCCTCTCCTAAACGCTCTTGTCCAACTATTCCCTCAACAGGTTCAAGTTGACGTTTGCTTGGCATTTAACTTCTAAGACAGGCAAAACCCAATTCTATGTTTTCATTCCTAAACACACTCTTCACCTAGTGTTCACCATATCAGTAAATACCACAAAAGCCCATCCAATTTTTCAGGCCCAAGAGCTCAAGCATTGTCCTTGAAGCTTTGGTTTTTCTTCAACCTAGATCAAATCTAATGAATCTTGTCAACCTTATTTCAAAATAGCTTTCAAATGTGATCACTTCTACCTATTTCCACTATTGTCACCTAAATCCAAGACACCATCAACTCTGACTCCCACTGTGACTGCCTCTGATTATTCTATTTTCATTTGTACTTCTAACGATCCATTATCCATAGAGCAGCAAGGATGGTTTTAAAGCATAAATAAGATAATGTTACTATCATGCTTAAAACCACACTTACAGTAAAATCCAAAAATCTTACTCTGGCCTTCAGGATGCTCTGGATCTGACACCTGGATGCCCTTTTGTCTCATTCCTCATTGGCCATCTCTCGACCCAAGTCTCATAAACCCATTTTCAGTTCCTGAAAAATGTACTAAGCAAACCCAGGGTTTTTACATGTGTTATTCCCATGCCCAGAATGCTTTTCCTTCAGATATTTCTGTTGCTTGTGAATGAAACCAGAATATGTTATCCCCAAATATGACTCTGTGGTATAAAAAGTATTTTAAGCTGAAGG
Organism: Crocuta crocuta; assembly: GCF_008692635.1. Lineage (NCBI taxonomy): Eukaryota > Metazoa > Chordata > Mammalia > Carnivora > Hyaenidae > Crocuta > Crocuta crocuta. The sequence goes on from NW_027529173.1 coordinate 3,841,206, forward strand.
CAATTGAGAAGCAACAAATGCAGAAAAAGCTCTCTCAACCCTCCCCCTTTTCTGCATAAAGGGAGGATATAAATTGTCGTTTTGCTGGAAACAGACTCTTATTAGCCCAGAGAAAGCACAAGAAGAATCTGCAAACAAATCTTTCTCCTTTAGTTTTCTCCCATGTATTTACTTTCCCACAGTTTGCCACCCTTGGGAGCCTAAAACTGCTATCCCCACTCCTATCATTTTTCTAAAAAATTATATTTCTTTATTGAATAATCTTCCTTATTTATTGTTGAAGATACTGTATAAGCTGGAGTTCTATGTCACCACTTTGACTTATTCTTTGTAAATGCTTTTCCCTCATGATGTATACTATTTGCATTAATAACTTTTTCTCTCGTAAATCTTTTTTAATTCCAGATGAAAAGTGAAAATGGGTAGAAGTAAAGTTTTGCCTCCCCTTATACTTAGTACTCTCTTCTGAGTCCTGCTCAAAATCATCTCTTAAGATAAATTTATTTTTTATGGTTTCTATGTTTCTATTCTATCTTCCCCATTGCAGTACAGACCCAATGAAAGCAGGAAATTTTGATATTTTTTTGGCTCACTGGAACAATAGTCAGTACTTACAGTAGTACCTGGCATTTAGTAGTGGCTCAATGTATATTTGTTCAAGAATACACGAATAGCAAAATAAAGGCATGAATGAACAACTCTGCATGCTATGCCACAAGAATACAGAGAGACAAAACATTTGAGTCTGAATGGGTTGGTGTTTAGGAAAAGCTTCCTAGAGTAAGTGATACTTTAGATTGGTCTTGAGAAGAAAAGACAAGCCAAAAGAGAAAAAGAGCAATCCAAATTAAGAAAAGGGGTTGGTGGGTCAATGCCCAGAGGGTGAAGCAACAAGGTTTGGCCAGGAAACTGAGCCGGTGAGCAGAACTGGGGCAAAACTCCTCAGCCATTGTGTATCTCTACATCATGTGAATTTACCGTTTACATGCTCAACAGAAAATCTTTCTTGTGGTTCTCAAATGCAGATGCATGCCACGCTACTATGGTTTATCAGAATCTCGTAAAGTATGGGGGTTGGGAAACTGGGAAAGAAACCTAGGGAGAATAAATGCTTAGATAAGTAGGCAGGATTTGCCAAAAAATAACTTTAAAAGGAGAGTGTTTACGGGGCACCAGGATGGCTCAGTCGGTCAAGCATCTGACTTCAGCTCAGGTCATGATCTCACAGCTTGTGAGTTCAAGCCCCGTGTCGGGCTCTGTGCTGACAGCTCAGAGCCTGGGGCCTGCTTCAGATTGTGTGTCCCCTCCCCCTCTGTGCCCTCCCCAGCTCATGCTCTGTCCCTCAAAAATAAATGAACATTAAAAAAAGTTTTTAAAGGAGAGTGTTTATGTGTGTATGCCCCTACACACTGAGACATTGTTAATATTATCCTGAAAGTGATGGAGGCATTTTGAACCAATAACTACCATAGTCAGAGAGTTTTCTCAATTTTATAAATATTATTTGAAAACATGATACCTACATATTTTATGACATAAATACACAATGAGTTCATTTCATCAGCCGTCTGTTATGCAGTTTGTAAGTTGCTTCTGGTTTTTGCCATCATAAATAACAGAGTAATCAACATACTACTTTATTAATTTTTGAGCATATTACTCCCTTAGGATAAATTTCTAGAACCAGATTTACTGTTCAAGGCTATAAATATTTTAAAGCTCTGATATATACTGCCAAAAGATCTTCAAGAAAGATATAGCTACATGTTCTCCCAACAGTTTATCAATGTCTTTTTACAACACAGTTATCAATATCAAGTATTTTTTAAATCTCAAATTTAATACATTTAAATAGTACATGGTGATGCTATTTAATATTTTCTTGATTATTAACAATATTGATCATTATTCCATGTGTTTACTATCACTGGTACATCTCTCCTTTTAAATCATCTGCACACATCCTTTGGAAAGACAAATCTTTGTGGTTTCCTGTATTGCACAAATGTTGCTAGCATTTAACAGTATTCAGCTGGGGAGCCTAGGTGGCTCAGTCAGTTAAGCGTTCCACTTCAGCTCAGGTCATGATCTCATGGTTCGTGGGTTTGAGCCCTGCGCTGGGCTCTGTGCTGACAGTCAGCTCAGAGCCTGGAGATGTTTCAGATTCTGTATCTCCCTCTCTCTCTGACCCTCCCCTGCTCATGCTGTCTCTCTTTCTCACAGAAATAAATAAAACATTAAAAAATAATTTAAAAAATAACAGTATTCACCTGTTATTACAAACATTTATTAACCTAAGTATACTATGGGCCAGAAGATGTTCTAAATGTTTTACATGTATTAGTTCATTTAATCCTCAAAACAGTCATATGAAGGTGGTTTTATTAATGTGTTTATTTAAAGATGAAGACACTGAGGTATAGAGAAGTTAGTAGCTTGATCAAGTTACACAGCTATTAAAGGACAGAGGTAAGGTTTGCCTCAGACAGATTCTTAACTGTTTTGGAGGAGAATATCTGAAGGGAAAATGAGTTTAATTTTATACATGTTGACTTTCACAAGTCTAGGGAATATCTAAGTTGGTGGTTCTCAACTGTGGATAATACTGTTCCCAGGAGAACTTTGGCAATTTTCTGGAGACATTCTTGGATCATCGCAACTGGGGAGGGGTGCTACTTGTCTCTACTGGGTGGGCAAAGGCAGAAGAGATGCTGCTAAACATCCTACCACAGCGAGGGCAGCACCCTACAACAGAGCACTGGCCAGCCCAAACTGTCAATAGCACTGAGGCTGGGAAACCTCCATCTATGTGGCTATATTTAATATAGAGTTTGACCTAGGTCAGAAGACAGATTTGGTACAAACAAATAGAGGCACACCGTAAATGGATTACATTTTCACATGACCATATACTGCTATCTGCTTCTCTGCTCACTAGCAGCTTGTATCAAATTTATTATTAAGCTTTCAGAATTAAATTGACTATAAAAGCTGAACGTTTAACCACATATAATTCATTTATAGAGCACCCTGTTTTTCAGTAATTGTACAGAGAAATCAGGATCCCTATTCTTGTTCCAAAAACAATATGCAAAACAAAATCCCATATAATTATTATGTTTGTCACCAAAATGCTTGCAAACAAATGAGGTCATTGCTGAGTAACACAAACTGGAATATTTTAGACAAATTAGGCAATTTCAGCAACAGGAAACACCAAATTAAAGAAAGAATATATTAGAATTATCAGAACATCATAAACAGACAACTAAGCCACACTTTGAAACATTAGCTAACAAGCCATGTTATAAAAGGACTATCGCCATGTCTATTGACATGGCAAGGCATACTTGATGGTTCAAAGAGTTTCTTCAGGAACTTAAGTGCTACTTTCGCTATTTTGGAATTCTGGCTGGCACACCAAGTTGCCACGGTCACATTCCGCTGGCAGGCAGCAAAATAAAAGGTACTGGTCCATGCACATTAGCAAGGGGCACGGTGCCAACTGTAAGGCATGGTAAAGGCCAGTAGCTTCCAGAATTAAAAAAAAAAAAAAAGGTTGGTGGTTCTCAACTGTGGATAATACTGTTCCCAGGAGAACTCTGGCAATTTTCTGGAGACATTCTTGGATTGTCGCAACTGGGGAGGGGTGCTACTTGTCTCTACTGGGTGGGCAAAGGCAGAAGTTATAACTACTTGTACTTCAAAATAGTTTTTCACAAAATTCAGGGTTCCTTGGATGTTTGAAACATTTTATGCTGATTTCCAGCTAGAAAAATGAACAATCATGACCATAGACGCCAGGTATTTTAGTGGGGTGGGGTGTGTGCTCTGGAGTCAGATACCTGGATTCAAATCACGACTCTGCCACTTACTAGCTGTATGATCTTAGGCACGTTATTTAATTGTGTTATGACTCAGGTTATTTCTCTCTAAAATGGGAAACATAATAGTGTCTATTGCCCAGGGTTCTTGCAAGAATCATGTTAGTTAATACCTATAAAGTCCTTACAGGTATCTAACATATACTAAATGCTCACTAATTCTGAGTATTTTAATATAATTTTTATCTTAGTCTGATTGGACAGTAGTAACAAAATACCACAAACTGTGACTTAAACAACAAACATTTATTTCTCATAGTTGTGGAGGCTGAGAAGTTCAAGTTGAAGGTGCTACCATGTGGTGACAGCCCTATTCCTAATTTGTAGATAGCTGCTTTCTTGTTTGAACCTCCCAGGGTGGAGGGAGAGGAAGAAGGAGGGCTCTCTGGTCTCTTCTTATAAGGGTACTAATCCCTTTATAAGGATTCACCCTTATGATCTCATCTAAACCTAATTACTCTTAATAAAATTGCCTTGGAGGTTAGGCCTTCCACATATGAATGGGGGGTGGGGGGTGGAGCAAAATTATGTTATATGGTACATAACAATTTCAAAACAAAACAAAAATATTGTGTGATTTATTTATGTTCCTTTCCTAAAGATAACAGTCTTAAATCACAAAGAATCTCTCTTACAGTTTCTATGTACATCCTTCATGAAAATTCCCAATTCCTCCAAGGATACTAACGTCTACTCTGAACTTCTGTTATCATAATTCACTTTGCTTGATATAGTACTGACAATATCTTGAAATACTATGTAAAGATTCCATGCCATTTAACTCCTCATATGCATATGCCTGGATTCTTTTTTTTTTTAAGATTTTATTTTGTAAGTTTACTTATTTATTTTGAGAGGGAGATAGAAAAAACAGGAGCATGGGAGGGACAGACAGAAGGAGAGAGAGACCCCAAGCAGACTCTGAGAGTGTGGAGCCCAATACAGGGCTGAAACTCACAAACTGTGAGATCATGACCTGAGCCGAAATCAAGAGTCAGATGCTTAACCAACTGAGCCACCCAGACGCCCCACATATACCCTGACTCTTCACAAGAATTTTTTATAGTATGTTTTGGCTTGTCTTGAAATGAGGACACTTTTCAATATGAAAACACACCAAATTCTTGTGTCACCTTAGTTTTTAAAAAATTTTTTTTGTTTTATTTATTATTTAAAAAAAAATTTTAAACATTTATTTATTTTTGAGAGCCAGAGAGAGACAGAGCATGAGCAGGGAAGGGGCAGAGAGAGAGGGAGACACAGGATCTGAAGCAGGCTACAGGTTCTGAGTTGTAAGCACAGAACCCGATGAGGGGCTTGAACCCACGAACTGTGAGATCATGACCTGAGCTGAAGTCTGATGCTCAACCGACTGAGCCACCCGGGTGCTGCTACCTCTAAGCCTTAGTTAAGCAAGGTGTCTGATAAATCATTATTAGTTAATGAAAATTTGTTAGATGAAAGAAAAGAAATATTTAATAATCGTTGATTTGATGATGACAGTATTGTATATAAGAAACAAGGCTCTAACTTTATCATTTTTTCTTGTACCTTATATTATATTATTTCCATTCACTTTACTTTCTTACCTTTTATTTATTTTTTGTTTGTGTTTTTTTATATTGGCCTATAGTAAAGTGTGCTCTTTTGGTGTACAGGTCTATGAATTTTAACAAATGTATAGATTAATAGGACTATACTCAAAATCAGGATACAAAACAGATCCATCACCTCAAAAAGTCCCTTCTGTTCCACTTACCCCAACCACTGGCAACCACTGATCTGTTCTCTGAGACTGTAAGTTTTACTTATAATATTAAGCAAAAAAATTTATTTTTGTTTGGAATAATTTCAAATTTGCAGAAATGTTGTCAAGATAATACATTAAGTTCAGCCTTCATTCCACTTCCTTTAATGTTAACATCATACGTAACCTTGGGACATTTACCAAAACTAAGAAATTAACACTGACACAATACTAGGAACTAAACTACAGATTTTATTTGGATTTCATCAGTTTCCCCTCAGCATCCTATTCACTATTCCCAGATCCAGTCCAGGGTTCCATGTTGCATGTAGTGGCTACATCTTATTGATCTTCTCTGACATTGGTATTTTCCAGTCTTTCCTGGAATTTCATAACCTTCACACTTTGTAAAGTTTAGTGCTCACATATTCTGCAGAATGTTCCTCAATTTGAGTTTGTCTGCTGTTTTTTGCATTATTAGGCTGAGAATATGAATTTTGGGGAAGAACATAAAAAGGTAAAATTCCTTTCGCCTCACATCCTCATAATACAGTGGAACTCAACACATCTCATGGGTGATGTTCACTTTGATCCCTTGGTTAAGGAGGTTTCTGCCAGGTTTCTCCACTGTAACATTACTATTTTCCCTTCCTATATTCCATTTGTTAAGTCATTCATGGAGTCAGTAATTTAGTATTGTTATTATGACTACACTACTGCAAACAACCCTATCCTGTGAAAGGTGCTTTCCATTTACTCCTCAGCATAAACATGAGACAAGCATTATCATCCTGATTTTATAAGGGAATTGAGGCTCACAGGAATTAAATAATGCTTAAAAAGTAAGCAGTAGAAGTAAAATCAAGCTCATGAATATCTGATTCCCAAACACATGCTCTCTTCTTAACAGACTGCTCTTTCATCTACCCCTAAACACATATCAATGAAAGTGAAGCAATAAATTCCTGTCACTGTTTTTAAGTATGCAATTCACATATTTCACTTTTCTACTTTAACATACCAACATATTGGAACTAGCGTATTTATTTTGTAAGGCTGTGGCTGAGCTGTGTGAGAATTAGCAAAGAGACAGACAGGACCTGTCATTAGTGGGGATACCAGACAACATAGATAAACATCACCAAGTCTGGGAAGAAGAGGCTCAAATGGAAAGTGATATCCCACAGGAGGATGAAAGTGAATGCAAGACCAGAAAAGAAATTCAGAGGGTGAATGCCAGAGAAGTATACAGAAATTAATGGTAGAGAATTGTCAGGGGGAAAATACTGTAGCTCTCCTCTTCCCATACAATCAAGGCTATAGGGAAATGAATGGCCTACAGCAAAATTACTCCATGATAACTTGCAGACCACAGCACAAAGCCTAGATCCTTCCAGACACTAAGAACAATGTATTGCCCGAGAGCTGTGGAGACCTGGAGATGTCACCCATCAACTGAAGCCTTAGGAAAGATGCTGGTCCACCTCTTTATCCTGCAGTTGAAACTGAGATGCTCAATTTCAGGATTTGGGTGTTTCCAAGAGTTGTAAAGTCTGTGAGCACTTAATGGTTAAAAACTCAGATATTACTTACATTTCTCTGATCCTTAACTACCCCCCACCCCGCCCACGTAATTTTAGGTCAGATTGGATTGGACTTGTTTCCCCTCTATATGCAAAGTCCAGTGGTTTTCCTCATTTAAGGGAATTCCCAGGGCCTTACAGTATTATGGCTACTTTTGGCTTTAACTTCCTGTCTCCACTAAATTACTGTTTTCTGCTCTGCATTTTTCACTTTTATCCATGCCCTGGCACTGATCCTGTTGTTAACATAAATAAAAAAAATTATCCTTTTGATCCCTATAAAAATAAACCCACTCATTTGTGGCCTTTCTGTGGCAATTTGATTTTATTGTTGAGTTGGGGAGAAGAGTGAGGCATAAACACTGCAAAATATGAATATGTGACACATCTATTTTCTAAGTTCTTTGGTTTCATCCTCTCATTACTTTTCCATACCTTCTCTCCCATGTTCCACCTCTTTTTATTCAGCTCCACTCCTCTAGGAACAACAACAACAACACATAAATTTCTTCCATTTTCCTGGCACAGAGAGTAGGCTCTCTCCTATACCAGTCCAAAAATTTGCCCCTCAATTTCTTCCACTATTTTTTCACTTAGAAGATGAAGAAAAAAACAGGAGGGGAAAGCATGGAGGCAAACTTTATTCAGATTACACTTAAAATGTTAGCTTGACAATTATTCCTGTCAATGATGTTTCTGTAATAGAGTGAAAATATGCTTTGTCCCATATGACCCAGATAATTCAGAAACGGTTAGGAGAATGTGGATATATGGTAGCAATAATGATGTTCTAGTAAATGAATTGCCAGGAGAAGCTGAAGGAGTGTGTACACAGATACGCTCACAGTATTTCATGCCAGCAATTATTTCATAATATGTCACTATTTTTAAAGTCTGAAATCTTCTAGAGAGACCAGTAACTACGTGATTAACTTCATTGATACCTTCACCAGTACATTCTCATGAATTTATGAAGGCTTATGTAGGATTTTGATTGAGCACTATCAAGTGAATTATCTTCCATTTTCTTAAAATTCAAACATATGTTTTAATTAGCACAGTAATATCTTGGATATCAGAATGCTAATCAAATGAATCGTTCAGTCTGGCTTAAATTTCTGTGTAGGTAAAGGTCAAACACCAACTGTAATATATTAGGTATTTTAAATGAGAAAACTTTCTTAAATATACACATAACTGTCAAGTTCTTAAACAGAATATAGTGATAGAAGCACATGTTTCTTCAGTGACTGTGGGTTATCCTGAAAATTATATTACCTTTAGTACGTATAACACTATGTTATTGAAGAACATATCATTTTTCCCAAAATCTAAATGGTCCTTTCTTAGTGTGAGTTCTCTTAAACTAGGCAAAATTTTAGCACAAGTGGTTTATTTGAGAGATGATTCTAATAAAATACCAAAGCAGAGTAGGGAAATGAAACAGTAAAGGAAGGCAGCCAAGAAAAAAACAAATTACGACATGGACAACTGTAGCTTCATCCCTCTGGGGGATTCTGGTTGCCAGTGTACAACACATTCTTTAGACTTAACCAAGGGGTAAGGAAGCTGAGATATTTACACATCTACTCCTGTCGGTCATTAGTTGCAGGATACTTCCTGGTCGCATTAATTCTCTGGCACTTCTGACCTGTCATGCACCTGTAGTAGGCATTTGGTATAGGCTTGAGCCACCAAAGAAAGCTCTCAGGCAAAGAGAGAATTGTGCTGGCAAGAGCCAGACATTAAACAAGTCCTGAGAGATATGGGCAGTGTACCTACATTTTCCGCTATAAGCTCCAAATAGAAATTGGAGTTCCTTTGTTTACCATTTCTAGTTCTGTCTGCCTTGTGGTGGTTGATCACCTCATAGATTGTTTCTATCCTGGTGGTAGGCCTCCCTCTTAATTTATTATGTTTTGTTTTCTAGCTCTGTGTATTTAGAATGTACATTTCAAAAGCTACTATAATTGGTTATGAAAGAGAAGTAAATCTTGGTTGTTTTGTTTTGTTTTGTTTTTTGTTTTTGCTTTTTTGCTTAGGGCCCTTACAAACTATCTCCAAAAAACATTTGCAGACTGAAATAAAAATGTGGGTTGTTTCAAAGATGTTTCTGATACTTCCTTTGTGCTGACATTTGTTACCAATAAAAGGAGATTGATGAAAAGCTGAGTTCTGGGTAGAAAAGCTATTACCAAAGAAATGACTATGTAGATATGAATTCATCACTGAAAGAGATCACAAACGTCCAGCACAAAGTTAGTCTTAAGGACATCCTCATTAAAATTATATATGTGGATCAAGTCTAAGACCATAATGAGGGGCTTCAGTTGCCTGTCTTAGGAAATTTTTTGAGAGGGTTCCAGCACTATTATCTTAAAATATCTCATGGTACAGACAGTAATAATAAGAATTCAACAGTAATTATTAAAATATTAATATGGGATGATATAAAAATCATATGTGACTTTTTAATAAAAGTAATGGTCTGACCAAATACATTTATTTCTCAAGCCTTCAGAAATACCTTAAAATGGCAGTAAAATAATTAAAATTCATAAGCCTACAATTAAAAAGATAATGGAAGCAGAGACAAAACTGAGCAAGAGACTTCAATGAAATTTTAAAGAGGAAAAGTAAAATGAAGAGCAATAAACACCGTGTTGAATGGAGACAGCGCAACATGAAGTAACTACAGTGAGCAAGTATCCATTTGCCTTATGCCCCAGAATCTCCAAGAGATTCAGAGCTTGCAAGCACAAACATTAAGGAAGATGAGTGTCCAGGTGCAGGGTCAAAAGCAGAGAGGTTGCTTTAAGGTCCGATTACAAAACATGTAAAATGCCATGTCCTCTCCTCAGTAGCCAAGAGATTTCTCCTCCCCGGTAGGTCTCTATCACCTTCCACACATACCGCATCTGTTATGACTACAAGAGGACAGAGTTATTCTCTGGATGAAGTGAACTGATACAGGTCCTAGCAGAAAACCTGAGATGCATGTAGAGCTGAAAAGTGGCAGACTGAGTGCATGTCTGCATAGCCTACTCACCAATCTACTTACTGAGCTCTGACAGACAAGTGTATTCCCTTCAAACAGAAGCCTGGAAGATTCTTCTCTGGAGATATTGAACAACTCATGAGAAGCATAAGACACTGGTATGCAAGGATTCTCCCTAAACACAAGCACACAAGTACACATACACCCAAAGGACTGCTAACTACTCAAACATCCTATAGAAGAAGCCATCCAGTCCACAGTTGCCACACAAATAATGAACTTCCATTGAGCAAATGCTCACTCTTAAATATGAAAGCTCCCAACATTCAGTAGATAAACAACAACAACAACAACAACAAAAACAATGTGAAAGGGGTAGGGAACAAAGAAAAAGCATTAAGTGCAGGTAGGAAAATAGAAATTTGATGAACTATAATTAATACTGTCTAATAAAGTCACCTAGTACATTAAAATAAGAACAGTATGCTTTGATACAGGAATGCTCTTAAAAAGTGAAGAACTCCTTGAAGCACTATAAAAATTGAGCCTCCAAATTGAAAGACTCCACAGAAATACCCAGAAAAATGAATAAGAGACTAACGCATATAAATGTGAAATTTTAGAACAGAGATAAAGAGAAGATTCTGAAAAGCTTCTTCTAAAGGAGATGAGGAAGCCACACATAAAGGAAAGAGCATAGACTGGGACTGGAATTCACAATGATCATCAACTGGTACTCTTGGACTGGGCACACAAATCTATTAACATTAAGGAGACAAAAATGACATTTTCAGACACATAAAAACTCAGTAAATATAAGCTACCATCAAATGTTCTTTAGAAAATGAAAACAAAAGCAAAACCAATGAAGAAGCCATAAGGATCTAAGAGAGAGGGGATCACCCAAGAAAACAGCAAAAGGAAAAGATGTCAGGATCAGTGGGCTGCGTAGAGAACAACCAGTTCATGGTAGAAAGTTTTAGAAACTCCAGGAAATGTTGCAGGTTTGGACATATTGTTTTAAAAAATTAAGTTTATGTATTTACTGAGAGAGAGAGCGAGAGAGAGAGAGAGACTGCATACGGGCATGAGTGAGAAGAGGGGAAGAGAGAGGGAAAGAGAGAGAGAATCCCAAGTAGGCTTTGCACTGTTGGTGCAGAGTCTGATGTGGGCCTTAAACCCATGAACTACAAGATCATGACCTGAGCTGAAATCAAGAGTCGGAGGTTCAAATGACTGAGCCCTCCTGGAGCTCCTGTCAATGTTCTTTATAAACACATGGCAAAAATACTTAAGCATAGAAAATCAGATAAATGGGGGGTGAATTTATGATTAACTTCAAGAAAAGGGCAGAATTGAATAAGAGGCATGGGTGATTCAGGAGTAACATTTGACTAGTCATATAAACGCTAGTTGATTTTAGTTAACGTTATGATACAACTACTGGGGACGGTGGGGATGAAATGGGCATGTACATTATATACCTGTGTGTGTGTGCGCGTGCATGCATATGTACATGTGCACGTGGCATGGGTACACCCATGGGTGCAGATATAAATGGATATTAGAAGGAAATTCCTCATCTCCCCAAGCACGGAAACAATACATAATGCTTAAAACTTATAAACTAAGAATTTCATATATAACTACATTATTTTGAAGTATTACAGTAAAAGCCTAGAAGAACACAGCAACTTCTAAAATGGTTGCCTCTGTGCACTGGAGTAACAAACTGAAGAAAGACATAGCGGGACATGACTATTTTCATTATAAAAAATTTTACTTGTTAAACTAAATGCATGCCATATTTTTATTTCTAAAAAACTACATAGAATTAATATATATAATATGTTAAAAATTTTACTTGTTAATTCATAGAGAACCCAAAATTCAAGTCAATGTTTAAGGCCTAGACAGTCTTCACTACAGTTAGTACCAGAGCTGCAGGAGAGAAGGGAATTATTTAATAAGGGTACAAATTAATTTTCAAAACTGGTATATTTTAGTAAATAAGTAGACCACCTTTCTCCCCCTTCTTCTATTCTGAAGTAATTAAATATTTTGTTCCAGTTTGAAATATGTTTAAGAGAGCTCTTGATATAGTGTAGACAATAGTATTCCTGGATAGCTGAAATGTGATAGTTCAATTTGAATGTATTATAATTCTTCATATATAAAACAGAATAGCAAATAAATGCTTTGAACAAAAAAAAATCCATTTTACAATATTCTCTTTCAGAATCATCATTTTGATGCAACATAATGAGTTCATTTTTTACCACACATCAACCTTTTAAACATTTCCTTAATTGTGTATTGAAATTGAGTTCAGTATAACTCAACACAGTTGTGGTTCTGGGAAGTTAAAGGCACTATATGTTTCTTATATAAGCACATATAGACAGAATTACATTTTTATAGTTGATGAATCAAAAAGAAGAGTATGAAATTAATGGAAGAATTTTCCCCTCCCTCTTTCCTTATTTATAAGAAATTCATCAAGTTATCTATTGAAGACTGTCGAAAAGCAACATATATTCTATGAATTAACTTTAGAGCTGTTTGGCTTTTTTCTTCAACCACAGAAAAAGGTGATTTTCTTTTAACTTTTTAAATTCTTTTAGAATCTATTTCTTATTTGGTTAATTACATGCACATCAGAGAAAAGAATTTGGAGATATTAAATTATCATTTAACAACTTCTCCAGTATATGTCAAATGATTTAAACTTATTTTCTCAACTAAAACAGCAATATGAGTGTGACAGTCCTTAATAGAACACATTTCTATGGTGTTTATAGTTTGCTAGTCTACTACACTGTAGTCTTACCTACATTCCAAATCATTCAAACCTGCATAACCTCAGTAAACTGAAGACCAGTAAAGAACCCTATTATTCTTGGGTTTACTGACTAATAAACATTTAAAGTAATAATAATAATAATAATAATAAATAGACAAATTAAGAACTGTGGTGTAACTATATTACGAAGTGGGAGAAGAAGAGGAAAACTATTCTCATTATCATGAAATAAGTCAATAGACGGTGTTCAAAAAGTGAATAAATCAAATAACTATTTTTTAGAAGGTGACAGTTTTTATTTCTTTATTTGTTTGTTTATTTTAGACAGAGAGTGTCAGGAAGGGAGAGGGCAGAGGGAGAGAGAGAGAAAGAGAGAGAGAGAGAGAGAGAGAGAGAGAATCCTAAGCAGTCTTCAAAGGCTCAACACAGAGCCTGACACGGGGCTCGATCCCATAACCATGAAAGATCACACACTGAACTGAAATCAAGAGTTCAGATGCTCAACTGACTGAGCCACCCAGGTGCCCCTTATATATCTATTTAAAGATACAGACCTTAAAGTAAGCATCCAACTCTTGATTTCAGCTCAGGTCATGATCGCATAGTGAAATCAGCCCCACCTGGTTCTGCACTGAAAGCAAATAGCCTGCTTGGGATTCTGTCTCTACCACTCTCTCTGCCCCTCCCCTGCTCTTGTGCTTGCTCTCTCTCTCTCTTCCTCTCTTTCTCAAAATAAATACATAAACATTAAAAAAATGAAGATATAGATGTTATTTCTACAAGCATAAAAGTTAGAAACTTAAAACTGGCTAATATGGGAAGCAGGACTGGGAATAAAGTGAAATGGGATAGAGAAAGGTTTTTCTTTGTAAGCCTTTCCATACTGATTGATGTAATTTTTAAAAACTATATATCTGTATTTAAATTTCCAACACTTTATAAGAACATGCATTTATGTACACGTATTTTATCTTATATATACACACATATATTTTATGTATATATATCCATATATACAATTAAGCACCCAATTTTTTTTTACAAACATGAAATACATCTTTACAAGTTTGTCACAATAGGGGAAATCCCTCAGAAAGCTGGGTGGACCCAGATGGTGAGTTTACAATGCATGACCAATACACTATTTCTGAACTTTTAATAAAATAAAATGTTAATGAATATAAAATAAGAAACCTCATACCCTTTTAGAGACTTCTCAGCAAGAGTTTCTTTTTTTTTTTTCTAGAATATTTTGCATTAGTTGAAAAAATTCCCTGCCATCTCACTAAATGTATAAATCATTTGTTGGAGCCACACAGCAGAAGTGGCTTTTAGCAAGGGTATCATTTTTTGTTCAACACTACTGTGTAAAACATTGTTTATGTTCTGAAGCAGTCATGGGGTTGGCTACCTTCACATGAGTGAGTCTCCCTCAATTTTAGGAGCAGCTTCCACAGGATGTTACCAATATTATTTTCAGAAAGCATATATATTATTTTTTAATTGTGCCATCCTTAAAGTACTAAATGTCTATTTTATAAAAAGTAATTTGAATATAAACTAGATCAAATTTGAGAAGCTTCCAATGATGCCTTTAACTTGACAGAAAAGGAACTGATAATTGTGTGCATTTTATAATTTATGCCTGTGCTCATTATGTAGTTTATTTCAAACATAGGCTTATTTTTTATTTTTTGTTTTTATACTTAAGAAGAAGTGCATTCATCCATTATTGAGAAAAATGACTTGGGCTAGTTGAATTCACCAATTTTTAAAATCTTTAGCTTGCTTCCATTGGTCTGATGTGGTACATGATTTGCCATGACATCCATCCTTTTGATATGAATTATAAAGTCCAGTATTTTAATATGACAATATTTACCTATAGAATTATACTACTTATAATATCTGACCTAATTTATATTCAAATTGCTTTCTGAATCTGTTTTGGTACCTATGTTGGAAATCTATAGGGACATTCAAATGTCATTGAGTCAAATAAGGTAAAGGCTTTACACCCAGACAAACATTTGGAATTCAAGAGATTCACAGAAGGACAAAGACATCAAGCAAGAAAATAGAATTACAAGTAAGTAATACAAGTACCCTAGGAAAACTCTGATGACTAAAATAGTTACTTCACCTCAAGGTTTTTACTTATGTATTTCCTTTAGCAATATATATCATTCCAAATATACATGCTCTAAACTGGACAGGAAATTATTCAAGTTGAAGGGAACAGCAGTGAAGATGGAGAACGATTACCTTCTAATGCTGCATATTCTGACAGATGATAAGCTATATTCCATACCAAATCCCTATTCTCAACAATTCCAATCTTCTTGTGTATCTACCAGTATCATAAAATGTATTATTATTAATATTATTACTACAAACTACTTATAAATTAGGAGCATTATAGGACTTTTAGAAGTGACTTCCTAGAACAAAACCAAAAAGAATGCTCCTGGTATAACCATGAGTATGTTAAGTCGGTTTTAATGCTTATGAGAGACTATGGGACAATAAGTAAAGGGGCAAATAAGAATATTAGTCTTATTGATTATATCTCAAAATTTTGAGTAAAGGACCAGAAAATCCATTCAGTCTGAAGACCCAAAAAAGAATTTATTCCACTTCCTTCATTAGGCTTATCAATATATTGGTTTACCTTAATAATCTTTTTGTTTGCATTTATGTATAAGATGCTACATTAACATGTTACACTGTATTTCTTGCCAGTATTTATCATTCCTACTTATCAGCTCCACAACTAATGAGCATTTATTCTGAAAAATAAATTAATTTTGACTTAAAATTATTTTATTTTTTTAATGTTTTATTTATTTCTGAGAGAGAGAGAGGGAGGGAGACAGCATGAGCAGGGGAGGGTCAGAGAGAGAGGGACACACAGAACCCAAGGTACACTCCAGGCTCTGAGCTAGCCATCAGCACATAGCCCAATGCGGGGCTCAAACCCACGAACCGCAAGATAATGACCTGAGCTGAAGTCAGACGCTTAACCAACTGAGCCACCCAGGCGCCCCTTAAAATTATTTTAGAAAACAACTCATGGAAACTATATTCTTTATACATAAAATACTAGAATGTATAATAATAGCTTTTTAAGTTAAAATTATTTTTTTATCTTCTACATAGAGATATACAGGATAAACATTCCAATACATTCAGAATTCAAAAAGTAAAATCATATTAGCATTTTTTATCATTTAAATTCCACATGAATATTTTAAACAGGAAACTCATAGGTTTCTATTTTAATAAAAGATTTTTATCTTAAAGACTTTTGTTTTAATTTGATTGAACATTTTCCTTAAAACTTATTTACCAAAAGTAATTACTGCTTTGTGTAAAATATAACAGGCTGTTTATCCTAATTAAAATTCTCAGAATGACTTTTGTATTGTGAACCCTAATTTAGAGGAAACCAACATAGATTTTTTTTTTCAATATTATCACAAACCTGACAATTTACTTCCTCATTGAGCCACAACATTTCTTTCAATAGCTTTTAAATCTAATTTTGTGACCTGACATTACCCAGAGATCCCCAACAATTCTCTCAATGCATCAAAATTCTTTTCAACAACGTGAATTTACTTAATTAGACATAAGCCCATAATTCCGAAGGGGGAGGCAAAATGGAAAGAAAAATGGCAAAATGCAGATCATTCAGCTTTAAAATTAAGCAAAAGCCCTGCAAGTTTTACTATCTAACAATTTTTTTCTCAAAAATTAGTATAGGTTAAAGTTTCAAAGAGTAAAAGAAAATATCAGAATCACTGCCATGATCTGATCCTTTCTCCTAATGTTCCTCTATCTTTTAAACTGTGGTCCTAGAAATGGCCAGACTGTGAATCATAGGAAAATGATCTTTCACTATCACATCCATGTGAAACTGTACATTTAACATCAAGAATTATTTAGCTCTCCATTCTTCTAAAAGTTCATCTTTTTCTCTACTACATTGGTGACTTTTATTTTTATAATCTCTAGAACGTAGAATGTTGCTCTACATTCTGGCTTACCTTTCTTTCAAAGAAATTTTCACCCAGTTTCTTATTGACTAGACAAAACATTTTTTAAAGCTCCACCTAAGACCCCATCGCCTTTGAATTAGTTACTATGCTACATGCTCCTGACCTACCCCATGTATCCTTTTCTCTCAGGTTGTACTTCAGGATACTGTTAAGATCGAGTTGAGCTTTTTCTTTTTAAGTTATGTAGGCTATCCTAAGTCACAGATCCTTTGTACTACAAATAGAACTGATGCAGTTAATTGAAGACTTCCTGCTGCTGTATGTAGTCAGCTACTGAGGTAGTGTGGAATTTCAGTGAGTTCTTAGAACATGGAGCCCAAAGGTAACTTTAATTCTTCTGATACCCTTATGAGATTAACTTTGATAGTATATTTGGTGACACATTGACAAGAATTGGCTTTTCATGCCTTTTACAACTATTTTATTACAACTACTAGAGTCTGAGTCTTCAGATATAGATACAGAGTAGTAATAAAGACAGCATCAGCTGAAATACCTGTTTCAAATTTTCCACTGCTAAAAATAACATGTTTTAAAATATTTTAGTACCTTTATATGTGATGGCCATTGAGTTCTAGTAGTTAATTTTGCAGTGTTCACAGCATGCTTCTTTTGGTGTGGGAGTGGTCAGTGGGAGGGTTTAGGCATCACTCTAGGGGAAAGATGATTTAGGTACAAAAATCTCAAACAGTAACTTAAAAATAATGCTATATAATTCCAACAAAACATCGAAATCACAAAGTTCATATAATAATGTATTATATAGTTTGTGTACCTTTCCCATGAAGGTTGCAGGTTTCCTGAGGGAAGTGATTCTTTATGCACACCTCAAATAGTAGCTAAAACCATGAGCCTGAACTGGTATAGGACAACTGCTGAGTGACACGCAAAGACACAAAATGGAGTAACTACAGGACATTACGTCTCAGGTAGCAAGGGACTATGGACTGCTAGAGAGGCAGCATGGACAATACTTAAAGTCAGGTGAACCAGAAGTCATATGCAGAAAGTAAATGACACCTGTGGGAAAACAGTCCAGGAGATGGAGCCAAGGCCAAATAATCCAAACTCCAGAAAACAGACAGTGGGCATCCTACTCTGCTGTCCAAGGACAGACTTAGTTAAAGCAATGACAGTTCTATATTCAGAGAGCAATCCTATACACCACTTAATATCCATATGGATTATTTTACTAAAGGCTGCAAATGAAAGATAGCATTACAGGTGTTGGGAGAGAATTAGGCTTATTTTCTAAACACTCAAGCTCCGCAATCTTAAAGATTTCTCTTCTGTGAATACCAAATTGGTTAAGAAATTTCAAGAAGGAAAAGAATTAAAGAATCAAAGCCTTTGGTATTTTTGTCACTTTAAAATATCTATCTCAATGACATTTTTCTAACAGTTATTTGTTTTAAATCACCAATATTATGTGTTATATACTGTTATATCTGGCCCCTGTCTAAGCCATTACATGGGTCCACATATTTGCTCTAAAATTAAATGTATCAAATAATTAGTTATTTCTGTCCTGTAAGAACAGTTGAGGAAGCACACCATAACACGCAAACCTACAAGGCTTTACTGATTCAGGCTGATTATTTAGTCTTTCCTAGTTTGTAATGAATGTCATACTAAAAACTTACATGTGTCATTATTATTAAATCTTAAAATGATTTTGGATTCACCTAAGATCTCTTAGTGTATTAAAAGTATTACATTACATTTAGAAAAACAACTTTCCATATATATATATATATATACTTTTCTATCTTTATTTCATATCATATATACATGTGAAGCGCTAAATTTTATTATAAACTCTTTCTACCCAAAATCTTTTAGACAAACTATCCATGCACATTTTGAACCAGGTGTTGAGATAGTAACATTCCATTAAGCAATGTTATAATTCATAGATACTCACTCCAATTCACTCCCTAAATCTTTCTCTCAATCTCGGAAGAGACATGGAGAGCGAGACATACTCTCTTAATCTTCCTCCTCCCCCAAGCTTGAACTTTATTTTCATATGTATAAATGCTTTTCATTAAAAAATGTTAAGCCATTAGCTTCAGATTTAAATATCTTGAAGCCACAACAAATAATATGCTGCTATCCTGAATGTGACCTTTGTACAACTTGTCTCCTTGCCTTAACTTAGACTAACTACTAAGAATAGCAGAAAGTGAGCACCTCTCAACTATAGCTCTGATAGCAGGTTCCATCACAAGGTAGATAGATGGCTGAAGTAATTTCAGTTCCCTTAAATAAGAAAAGGCAATAGTCTACATCTGAAATTTATAACTGACTAGTAATTCTGAGTTTAAAATCCCTGAAAAACTTAGGGTTTTCTTCAAGTATAAAAAATAGTTAACTTACAGTTCTCAAAGAAATACAGCAGTTAATTACATATGTATTATCCTTCTCATATTCACTATATATGTAAATATATGTATACATGTAGATGTATGTGTGTTGTGTGTGTACACCAAGGCCCAATTTCCACGTATCTCTCATATTTTATTACTCTGAAAACAGCCAACCCAGCCAGAGGCTGGTTTCCACTGGACTCCTTTTGCCTCTATGCTTTCATTGTTTAAGGTTTTTCCACTCTCATCCTTCTTTCACTCATTCAGTAAAAATTGGTCAATGTTCCCCACCAGGATCCCCTGTACTTCTGTCAGTCCAGATGGGTAGCATGACAAGCAGTGGGAAGAATACACACACACACACACACACACGCACGCACACGCACATGCACACGCACATGCAGACATTTCAAGTTCTATGAGAGCAAGTGTACAAGATTGCTTGTTTTGCTTCCTCATTTATCTTAGGCACTTAGACAATGCCTGGCACATAAATGGCACTCAAAAAATACTTGTCAAATGAATGAAGAGTAGCATCACATTTACCTAGTCATGAGTACTAAAAATAGAAGATTTCTAGTATTTCTAGATTTTCCTCCCTAGTTTTGCATTAATTTCTTATTTCTCCATTTCTCGTCCTTATCATTTCCTCTCATTATCCTGTCACTATTTCTTTCGAGGCACTTATAGTTAAGAGTTAACAGGCTGTATAATAGTTACACAACCCATTTTAAGGAGAGTCCCATCCTTTACATTGCAACCAAAGTTAAAATCCTTCAAAGGTTCATAACCACCATTTTCTCATGGAACTAAAGGGCCTTAATCATCTTTCTCCTTCGTGTTCTACAGCTTCATCTCCTACCATAGCAACATTACGGATCAAGCACTCCAGCCATTCTCAAACACAGAGAACTTCCCCTTCAGTGATCTCCTTTGAAAGGGTTCTCAGGCCTTCCCAGTCTTGCATTTTCTCACTTTGGGACCTACTGCGTTCTGTTTACTTTGCCTTTTACCTAAACTCTAGACAGTGTGCTCTGAAGCAAGACATGACAAATCCATTTCGGAATAAATTCAGTGGAAATCCATCAATGCTTCTTGATTTAAGTTGTCCAGCCTATAAGAGCTCAGTTTCCTCACTTTTTTCCCCACCACCTACAAAGAGGGTTCTAGAGAGGAACAAATGAAATATCATTCATTGAAAGTTCGTAGCACTGGATACTCAGAGAATATTACTACTTTCTAAGACATATCCTTGACCCCACTTCAACTGCTGCACCTACAAAGGTCTAAACATATGGGCCAAGAAATAAAAGAGACTCTTTTCCTTTGTGTGTTTGTTTGTAACCTGCCTGTTTCTCATTTCTCTATTAGCAAATGAGTTCTTTGATGCATCTGAATGAAAGCTAAGATACTATGTCCCAACCAGTTGCAGGTCTGGGAAGAATACAACTAGGAATAAATGATCAATCCTCAGGATCAAGAGAAGAAATGGAAATGTGGCCAGATTGCTGGGAGTTTGCTCTGAGTATACTGTTAGAAGATTCTGGATCCTCAGAGTCTCTCAGCCTGGACCCTCATCCCCAGAGTCCTCCACATCCATCTAACTCTGATAAAATTTCTATCCCTATATCTAAAAATGTATTTACTAATCAGACACTTGGTGATTTAAAACCTTTCAGTGTGTGGCTCTTACTTCTGAATGGCCCTAAGAGTTTTTTTTGTGCTTGGAAGAGCCAACTTAGCCATTCACAGAGAGGCAATCTCTCTATAAATGAACAGATTTCCACACGTGGGCTGTAATATATGCATAACACATTTCTCTCGGTGTTAATTTTGGTCTAACATCCTCCTGATGGTCTTGATTACCTTGGAGACTTACATCCTGTGTTCATATATACATAGTTGTTAGTCACTTTTACTAAGCTGTCTCACCACCATTTCTCAAGAATGATAATAGAAGACACAATATTTCAGTAACTCATTTTTCCTTTCAACAAATGTTTATTCAACTTCCCCTTTGAAGACACTTTGATAAGACTTAGTTAAATTTAAATCCCATGTAAAATAGATAAATTCTGTGAAGGTCCAGCTAACTTTGTAGAAAAATTAACTGGAACCATTTGAGGAAACCTAACAAAAAGTTTTATTAATTGAATGTCTATCTCTTAATTTATAAGTAAAAAAAAAAGTATCTTGATTCAGGTTCCCTTTAACTGATTTTAGTATCCTTTGTCTAAAAATTGGAAATCCTAAACCATTGTTTATGATCAGTTATATTATTTATATGGTACCAATGCCAATACTGCATGAATCAATGGTATACTGAGAAAGCAATAACATATGAATAAACATTGTGAGACAGTATGGCAATAAATGCCTTTTGGAATAGTCTATTAACCAGGAAAGGCAAAAGTAATAATTTTTAAAATTGGAATTATTAGAGGCTTTATCCACTTTGCTTATTTTATTCATGGTGTGCTCATCAAATACACGTATAGCTGGGCACTGATTCCATGTAAACAATCTATGTTGTGACAAATCTCAAGGCATCTGGTTAAGTCAGATATCTCCCTTTGGGAATTAAAATGAAACTAGAAGTGTTTGCTCTTAAAATCTGTACCCTAATAGATAGCATCCAACACAGAATCAAACATCCCATCTAATTTTTCCAATGCCATGTTTCCAAAAGGAAATTACATTAAATTCCTCCATTCAAAATGCAAAAAAGAAGACATCCAAGAATGAGATTTCCAGCAGAATGTAATTTTAAAGACATGATTTTTTTTCCCCCATTACTGGAGATATCAAACATTTTAAAAGCCTGTTCTTTCATAATTGGATTCCAGATCATTATTTTTTTGGCCAAAAAGAAAGGTTTTCTGCATTCTTAAAATAATTAGGCAGGATTTCAAATCAAATTATCCAATTTCAAAGCTCTATTTTTCTCTCTAAAATGCCTGTTAGGGAAGGACTGCTGATGACTAAGCTCTGTGTCATTCTCATGGCTTTATTAGGAGAATGTTCTAAGTCCTTCACTTTCTATGTAATCAGAACTATAATTTCTTCAGGTTATTTTAAGACCGAGCTATGGCTAAAGCAGGAAACTCAATTTTATTCTGAGCTCTAGACATGTCGACACAGCAGAGCAGGGCTCCAGCTCTCTGGGCTATCTTCTTTCATAAACCTTCTTGCTTGGTGTCAGACCAAGGCTCTATGCTAGTTTTACTCCACTCTCTGGGTATCAAGTAACTCTTTCCACGACACTGAGGGTAGAAGGACTGTTATTTTGGAAAATCTGTGTTGACATATCATCACTCTACAAATGAAGAGCTTACTTGTCCAGAAAGTACTACTGACTCTTCCTAACATCAATTTGAAAACCATATTCAACAGAAGGACAGTTGAGAAAACCAGGTGCCAGAAACATTTGATAAAAAAGCAGAACAGAAAGCTCTAACTACACATGTCTACTTAGTTCATCATATTCCCTTAGAATTTTATAACTTAATTAACCACTCTATTTAAGCAGGCTGGTTGCCTCTAATTATGCTAAAAAAATGCTGTGCTGCAAAGTGATATTAATAGTGGATGATATTTCTGCAAGAAACAGGTAACCCACTTCTATAATCATGAGCTCTATCTCAAGTAAAGAAGGAAGAATAGGGCAGTATAATAAACTGTAAATAAAAATTATCTGCAAGAGATGGTCTTCAGAATGAAATAAATAGCGTTGATACCTTAGTATTTTGATCTATACAAAAAGACTCTCAAAGTTATGTATAATCAATCTTATTGAAATAAATGTCTGAATACTTTTGCTTTTCTTTATTTTTAGTTGGCCTTTTTAGAGGTTTTTTAACTTGACCTGCGAAAGTAGCTTCTTTTTCCTTGAATATATTTTTTTCCTAAAGTTTTTAAATGTTTATTTCTTTTAAATGAGAGAAAGAAACAGAGTGTGAGTTGGGGAGGCACAGAGAGAGAGTGAGACACAGAACCCGAAGGAGACTCCAGGCTCTTAACTGTCCACACAGAGCCCAATGCAAGGCTGAAACTCATGAATCACGAGATCATGACCTGAGCCAAAGTCGGACGCTTAACCGACAGAGCCACCTAGGCGCCCCAATGTGTGAATACTTTCAATTTTAAGTTAACACACTGACATCAAAATGCTTTTTTTTATTTAAATTTATATTGTAGCCCTAAACATTTCTTTTTACTATTTTATTCTTGCATTTTTCTTTATATTAAAATATTCTTATTTACTACTTTTCTGTTGCTTCTACAACAGTAACATGACGTCATCATAGATCTATTGAGTTTACCATCTTAATGTATATAGTTACATATTTCAGGATATTTTCCCACTCAATAACATATCTAATACATTCTTCCATGTTAATATATTCAGACATTACTTATTAATCTTAATGACTATATAGCATTTCAGAGTATGGATTATGACAATTTATTTTTATATTGCCCAATACCTAAGTCACCTTCAACTTTTCATCACTATAAATAATGCTGAAAATAAATAAACACATATCCTAGTACACAAATGTTTGTGCCTTTGCTCAATTTGGTATTGCAATTACATGGAATTATTACACTGCAGCATATGTACAGTTTGAATTTTGATAGTACTGCAATTTGTTTCTCCAAAATTTCACCAGCATGCTCTCCCACTAATACATGTTGGTGCCCCTTTCCTCCAGCCTTAATTAACACTGTGTACTGGAAGTCTTTTTATTTGCACTAATATAATGGATGAAAAACTGGCACCTCATTGATGTTTTAATCATGGCTGAAAATGATCATCTACTTATTTATTTATTGGTTATTTTTGGTTCTTTCTCTTTGAATGTGTTCTTCATACCTTTGATCATCTTTCTATTGAGTTACTGGAATTTATCTTATTGATTTATAGTTTGTATTTGCACTTTACAGATATTAACCTTTTGGGTGTTTGATACATGGTAACTCTTATCCATCTGTTTGTCATTTAGTGAAAAATAGTGGCATCATTTGTCATCTAATTTGTTTCTGACTTAGAATGCCAAGTTAAACATCACTCTTTTTAAAACTCTCTCTAGATAGGATTACACTGACAGAGATCCTTCCTAGAATGAGTTGTGATGACCTCACTCATAAGCTCTTTAATATAAATAGAAATACTTCTCCCAAAGCATAATATCTAAACTATAGTTTCTGCTAGCATCTTTTTCATTTTGGTCTGTGAAGGAGGGCTATAAAACCAAGCTTTAGATTTATTCTACACAAAGAGTTTCTTAGTCACTTAAGACAGCCAACAAATGTGTGTAAAATTAATAAACAAGGCACTGGGCTTCTGGATGTAAAGATTCTTTCCATCATAAAATAGCTTTACTGGGTAGGAGATACATCCCATAAACTCATATATCTATCTTAATGCATACGGGAATAAACATTTTGGATGGCTGAAGCTTCTTTCTTAAAAATATATTTTAAATGACATTTTACTGTTTAAAGGGACTCTTTTCTTTTTTTAATGTTTATTTATTTTTGAGAGACAGAGAGACAGAGCATGAGCAGGGGTAGGGCAGAGAAAGGAGACAAAGAATCTGAAGCAGGCTCCAGACTCTGAGCTGTCAGCACAGAGCCCGATGCGGGGCTCAAACTCACAAACCGTGAGATCATGACCTGAGCAGAAGTTGGCCGCTTAACCAACTGAGCCACCCAGGTGCCCCTAATGGGATTCTTTTCAAAATCGACTAGCTATATTCCTGGTTTTAAAAATGCCCACAATATGGAGAACACAGGTCCATCACTGGGCCCATCAGTCACTGCTCTGTGACATGGTGGTTCCTGTCGGGCTTGTTATCCACAATGGTTGGCCCTTAAGAAATTAGGCTGCTCTTTTTGTTTCAGTTCTAGTTCTACTTTTTAAATATTTGTTTGTGAGGGGGTTCTTGGTTGCTGTTGTCCATTGTGGCTATAGGTAGGCTTAACTCTGGCACCTTCCCTGCACCTTTAATGTGTGCCTTTTCTGCACAGCAAAGGAAACAACCCACAAAACTAGTAGGCAACCAATNTGACAATAAACTATTTGTAAAAAAAAAAAAAAAAGTGTGCCTTTTGATCACGGATTTGAGAACCCAAATAGCCAAATTTGTTATGACCTCTAAAAATCACTTACATTTACTGGGGTCACACATTTCTTTGAGAATTAGACAAAGAATGGCCAGTAGCCTAAGAAAAATGCACACGTACACAGATATATTAGTGTGTGGAAAATTTCACAGGATTCAGAGAGTACCTAAAGCCCATTTATGGAGCCCTGGGCCAATCCTTTAAATGACTGATCAAAATATATAAAGCATGTGATTATTTGCCTTTGGTAAAATTTTCTCATGTTATTTTAAAAGGGAAAACAATGAAAAATATGTGTGCATATGCTGTAACACTGTAAATGTGAGCATGAAAAAAGAAAATGAAGAGGATCATTTGTATTTTTAAAACAAAAATTTGTACGTTAGCCAGATGAGCTGTCATTCCAAAGACTACTTCAGAAGTACAGTCAGGAGTTCCTTAGCATGTGAAAAGAAGATTCTTGTCCTCACTGCCCTGTTTCTTGTCAAATTTGCATTAGAAGCCCACTTTCTGCTCTGCTGTCATAATCCTGGCAGAAAACAGATGGGAGAAATGGAAGAAAAGGGGAATAAAGGACTCTTCCTTAATGAAGAAAACTTGGCTTTACTTGTACTCCTCTACCTGCAAGGTTCTGTCCCTAAAGGTTGTCAAATGATCAAATCATCAGTGAAAAAAATTGGATGAAAACAAGAGCCTACAGCAGTATATAATGTGTAATATGTAATAGCTAATTCTTTAGAATAAATGTGTAAAAGAACTATGAAAGTAGCTGGGCTAAACTTTTGGAGTGGCAGAGAGGAAGAATGGAAATGAGGAAAGGACTCCAAGCAATCTCTGAATCTAAGAAACTTACCTTTTAGTTCATTCATTCCCAAAGTTCTGGGTCCTTACATGATATGACACAAGGAATCATGCTTTATATCAACCTACAAGTGGAAGGTAGTAAGGAAATAAAACATTCTTGGAATTCATTTTCATAATACATTCTTTGAACTTTTATCACTCATTTAAACCAGCAGGTGATTCATTTTCCATTCTCTAAAATAAGGTATCCATGGAACCTCCAAATGGACAGTAGGAGTTGTTGATACAGACCTAAATAAAGGCTTAGGAGTGAGGTTGGGGTTTGAGCTAGAGATTTGTAAATTATCAGCACAGAGCTTGTACTTGAAGCTGATCTGAAGCTGGCTAGGGGATGAGATTATGCCAGAGGATATATGATAATAATTACCTAAAAAAATTACTGTGGAAGGAAGAATTGTAAGAAGTTTACATAACATTCCCCATCTGGTATCCATGATTGTGTTAGGTTACCTGGCAATGGAATTTGCAGATATAATTAAGATTAGTAATCATTTGACCTTAGATAGAGAGATTTTCCAAGTGGGACTAACTTAATTATGTGGGACTCTAAAAGAAGAGAGTTTTCTCTGGCTGGTAGAATATGAAATCAGAGAAGTCTGAAGCTTAGGAGGGATTCAGTGAGAGAGGATTTCTTCATGGTTGAATTAGAGGGGGCTACATGGAAGCACCCAAGAATAGACTCTAGGAGGTAAGAATCAATCTAGCCCATAGTCAACAAAAACCCAGGGCTGACAGTCCTACAACCACAAGAAACCGAATCCTGCTGACAACATGAATGATCTTGTAAAGGACCCCAAGATCCAGATGAGGACACAGCCATAGCCAACATACTGATTTCCGCTTTACAAAGCCTGAGGACCCAGCTAGCTCACGTCTGGACTCCTGAGTCACAGAAACTGAGAGATACTTAAGAGATGCTGGGGTGGGGTGGGGGAGGGGAATCAGGTGGAAAGTAGTCACAAGGTGAGGCCCATCAATTGACATCAATGCCCATAAGCAGCTGGCACTCTATATAACTTTTCCAAATTTGTTTGTCTTTACACATTAGAATGTGATTCTTTTTTATGTATGAGATTGCTAGTTTTGAGCCAAGAAACTAGGAATTAGACTATAATTCACGCTTCTTTAAAGAGAAATAAAAATTTATAGAGAATGCTGGCTGATTTTTTTTTCAGAGAAAGAAGTCTAATATCAGATATTGATTCTTTAAAGTAATCTTTCTATAAAAATTTCTTACTATTATGCCAGAAGATGTTTAATTTTTTTCAGCTAAGCCATATCAGATGTTCAATTTACCATTATCCTACAATTTAAATTTGACATATGTAAGAACACTCTTTAGGGCTATTTTCTAAAAAGGGTAGAGGAAGGTTGAGTTGGGTTTTTCCCATTAGTGTTTTCAGGTAAGTACGATACTGAGTAGGCTCTAAGGTAATATATTCTTTTCTGAAAGATGCAAACTATAATAACTTCAGCAACCCGGAACATAGGAAAGATCCAAGCATTTGGTCTCTTATTGGCCAAACTTTATTTTCTATGGATATGAACTTAAATGAATATATATTACCAGAAGAAAGCCTTCCTAAATGTCTTCTGATGCTTCCTTTAAAAACCAAAGTAACAAGCTCAATCATTTGCATTTTTTAGTTCCTAACTACAGTGCACATAATGAATTAGGATGACATAATTTAGTCCACTAGAAAGAAGCCTACAGGTGGATGAAAAGTTTAAAGGAAAATGCCATTTTTGTCTGAAGGAAACTTAGCTGTTCAAAACTTAGTCACTGAAGGATTTCACTACTCTACGTGTGATGTATTAATATTCATAATAATAATATACCCTTAATGAAAGTATCATAACAAAGGTGAAGTTCTTCCTTACTTTTTTCAAATTGAATATTGGTTTTAAATGTATTTTTATATATCTTTATGCCTAGATAACCCAATGTAATGGGCCTAGAAACAAATAAAGTACAAAGGTACATATGCAGTTTAAATATCAGCTATTGTAAATGATTTTCAATTCATTCATACAGTCATCCCACAAACATTTTTTAAAAGGTTTATTTTATTTGTTTTGAGAGCGAGTGGAGAGAGAATCCCAAGCAGTCTCTGCACTGTCAGCGCAGAGCCCGACAGGGGGCTCAATCTCCGGAACCATGAAATCATGACCTGAGCCCAAATCAAGAGTTGGATGCTTAACCAATTGAGCCCTCAGTCACCCCACAAATACAGTCCAGGTATTCTTCAAGGTCTTAGGTTTCTTTTCATGAATTTCCATGTTTTAATTAATTCAGAAATTTTGTTTTTATCTTACAGGTTTTTTCTTAGATATTAATGAGTATTTCAGGGATGGAACCGATTTTGTTCTCCAAAATCATAACGCATTTTTATCTCATCCATAAGACAGAAGACTAATTACTACCATTCTATTAACTGGCTATAACTCTCAGCCTAGAATACTAAAATATTGTAGCTCACTGGTTCCAATGTATACAGAATTCTACTTCATGCACTGTTAATAGTTAAGCCTTAGATTCCACATAATAATGTCTAACACCGTGGACTTAGAAATCTTTGCAAACTGGCTTTCATGAACTACCCAAGTAGCTAAAAAAATTTTCATTCTCGGAGTACTGAATATTTGTGAATGACTGATGTGTTTTTGGCAAAGAAGTGAATACTTCAGTAAGGCACACTATATTCAGCAATGAGATACACTTAACATATGAAAGAAAAATTTCCATGCATTACATTTCAAAAGATTGGAATGAGAAAGAAGGAAAAAATACTGTTGTTATCTTGATTGCAACATGTAGCTTTGGCATCATTTAAATATCACCCAGAGTAGGTGTAAAACCCAGTAAGATTCCAGAACCAATAAACAATATAGTCTCTCTCACTTTCTAAATTCTAACAATATTAACTATAAAAGTGAGGTTTAGAAAAACTTATAAATAAAAAAAATCATAAGAAATCTGTAGTACTTACTCCAACATACTATTTTGACAAAGATAAGTATTTTGATTTAAATACATTGTTGGAAAAAAAGATAGGTGGAACTGATTTCTTATCTATTTAACCACTAACTTGCAGAAATTATGTACATTAAGTAGTAATATTTAGTAAGGCATTTGAATAAACTTTCTGCTTCTTTATTATAATTTGTTATAGTGTTATTTAAACAAATTTCTGCTATATGTAGTAATCCAAATCAACACCTACTTTTTAAAAGTGAAATGCAACTCTAAAGATCTAGAAAACTCAATTGTAGTCAATGGGGGAACGAGATAGGAAGAAAAAACTAACATTGATGATAAAGCTTTATATTTCTGATTAATAGTAAAATGATAATCTTCATAACTAAAATGGAAACAAATAAAATCTGGTTCTAAGCTACAAAAGTTAGTATGTAATCTTATTTTTCCTTTGGTTTCTATTACTACTAGAAAAATCCCATAATTTTTGCCTCAGGGAAATAGAAAAATAATTCAATTATCATTAATACATGTATTACATATGTACACACATATAGTGTATGCATATAAAAGAAAGAGGAGGGGACTGTTCTTATTGCTTTAAAGTAGCAAACTAGTAGTAACTCGGTAAGTTATAATAATCATTGAGTAGTATTTTGTGAACATGTCTGACCCATGCTTTTGGGAATAGGCAAGACATTCAAAACCAGTCAGGCACTAGCACAAACTTCAGAAGAAAGTTATAACAAACTAAAGCAGAATGCGTTCCTAAGCCCAAAATATGCAGTATTATAAACTGATAGTATGGGACTAACACATTACTGTGGTAATTTCCTTGTTCAATCAAAATTGCTTTTGTTATACAACAAAGACAGTGCTGTGACCGGACCTATTTCAGGTAATTAAAAAAAGGTGATTCACTGGCATTTTTAAAGCTAGTAGGGACCTTAAAAATTAATCTAGGCAACCCCTCTCATGGTTTATAGATGTCAAGACAACTACATTATCTACTTTCACAAAGACAATGGCTAAAACCCCCATAAGATATAGCTCAGTAAGACTGGAGGCTGGTGTTTCTTCATCAATTTCATTATTCCTGAACTCTTTTATATACTATTACTAGGTTCATAAAAAAATATGAATGAACATATAAACAGATACACTGAGTTTTTCTGCTATCACATCTACTATGCCATGCAATATTTATTTATTTGTTTGCTTGTTTATTTTTATGCCATGCAATATTTAAATGGTTCTTGCAAGCACTGGGATTAGAATTACATTCAGCACATCTGGTATGCATGGAAAAATTAAAAGATAAAGAACACCTTATTCCTTTAGCATTGGCATAGTGCTTTCTAGAGACAAAATACCAGATACTGATGTACGATACTGAAGAGCTTCTGAAATGCTGTGTCAAGAGTATGAAAAATTTGTCATTTTCAGTTTGCTAGAAAAGACAGTTTGGACACAATATTCAAATGATCCTTGCTAACCATTATTTTTTTCCTCTTTTTTGTTGAAAATGCTGTGACCACATTAGCCTTTATTCTGAAAACAGCCCAAATACATTTTGGACTTAGGGGTATTTGCACTGGCTATTCCTTTTACCTGGAATGCCTTTTCTTTACATGGCTGAGCTCTTCTAGTCACTCAGGTCTCAGCTTAAAAGTTATTTCCTCATTGGTGGTTTTAGGCACCAACTGGTATTTCGTGAGGCTTTAGGGTAGAGTATCTACTTTTATTCCTTGACTGAATTATCACCGTCTCTTTCTCTCAACAGTACTCTTAATCTGAATCTTTTATTTAAATCAATCTCGGGGCCCCTGGGTGGCTCAGTCAGTTAAGTGACAGACTTTAGTTCGGGTCATGATCTTGAAGTTTGTGAGTTTGGGCCCTACCTCAGGCTCTGTGCGGACAGTTCAGAGTCTGGAGTCTGCTTCGGATTCTGTCTGTCTGTCTGTCTCTCTGCCCTCCCCTGCTTATGCTCTCTCTCTCTCTCAAAAATAAATTAACATTAAAAAAGTTATTTGAAATCAATCAAAACTGTCTCTTAAAAATTGGTGAGCTATATAAATATTGAGTACTTCGGTCCCCCAATTTAGTTAAACTTAATTAAAATCCTTCCCATACTTCTGAAAAACTCTTCATCCCTCCATAAAACAAAGACCCTGCATATACTATACATCAGCCTTAGAGAAGTTCAAATAGTAACCTGTCCAATTGACTAACAATGATATATAAAAATAGACATTTGAGTACATCATGACTATGAGTGTACAAACTGAATATATTAATTCTTCCCAAAACATTTAATTCGTAATAGTATGTCCCCTGACCATTTAATGTGATACAAATTCTAGCATATAAAAAGTTATTAAAAATAATGCTGTATTCTGGTCTTTTGACCTATTTGTCTATGTCCTTTCCCCAACCAATCAATACTGCATTGTTAAAGCAGCTCTGTATAACTTGGTATCTGCCATTCTTCTTCTCGTTTCTTATTTTACAAAATTGCCATTTGTGCATTTATTCTTAAATTTGAATTTTAGTCAGTATGCAATAGTCCTTGATAGCATTTTAAATGAACTTGTGTTGACCTACAATGCATCTGTAAAGCAAGGAAGAATCTGACATCCAGCCACCAATGAGGCAGAGAACTGAAAGGCTGATAAAGTTGGTGTGGAAGTGAGATTTACTATTTACTGTAAAATACCACTTATATATTTCATTTTTGTATTATGCATGAGTTATCAATTTATTAAAGAAAGTTGGCTGTTTTATTTTTATTTCTTTTATTTTTTAAATTTTGTTATGTTTAATTATTTTTGAGAGAGAGACAGACAGACAGAGAGAGACAGAGTAAACAGGGGAGGTGCAGAGAGAGAGGGAGACACAAAATCCAAAGCAGGCTCCAGGCTCTGAGTTTGCGCACAGAGCCAATGCAGGGCTCAAACCCACCAACCACGAGATCATGATCTGAACTAAAGTTGTACACTTAACTGAGCCACCCAGGCACCCCGACTGTTTTAATAACAAAGAAATTTATAGATTGATTTAGAAATAAATGACTTTTTAAAGATGGAGACTTCCTATTTATGAGCATAGCAACTCTCAAATATTTTAGTTTTCCTATTTGTTCTTCAATAATTTTGTCAATTTCTCCACAAAAGTTCCCATCACTATTGTAAATAGTATCATATTTTATTACATTTTGTGTAATCTTTTTAGTTTTTTTGTTTTATGCTGATCTTGTAGTAGGCAATCTAACTGAATTCTTTTTTTTAATTAAAATTTTTTTTTTAAAACTCCAGTTAGTTCACATAAAATGTAATATTAGTTTCAGGTGTATAATTTACTATTTCACCACTTCCTAACAACACTCAGCGCTCATTGCAAGTGCAGTCCTTAATATGTATTGCCTATTTCTTCAAAGAAGACATACAGGTGGCCAACAGATACATGAAAAGATGTGCAACATCACTCATCATCAGGAAAACACAAATCAAAACTGTAATGAATATCACCTCATACCTGTCAGAAGGGCTAAAATCAACAACACAAGAAACAACAGGTGTTGGTGAGGCTGTGGAGGAAGGGAAACCCTCCTGTACCACTGGTGGGAATGCTAACTCATACAGCCACTCTGGAAAACAGAATGGAGGTTCCTCAAAAAGTTAAAAATAGAATTACTCTGGGGCGCCTGGGTGGCTTAGTCGGTTAAGCGTCCGACTTTGCTTAGGTCATGATCTCGCGGTTCGTGGGTTGGAGCCCCGCGTCGGGCTCTGTGCTGACTGCCAGCTCAGAGCCTGGAGCCTGTTTCAGAGTCTGCGTCTCCCTCTCTCTCTGACCCTCCCCTGTTCACGCTGTCTCTCTCTCCTAGAAATAAATAAAACATTAAAAAAAAATAGAATTACTCTACAATCCAGCAATTACAGTACTAGGTATTTACCTGAAGGATACAAAAATAATAATTAAAAGACATACATGCACCCCAATATTTAGAGCAGTATTATCTATAATAGCCAAACTATGGAAATAGCCCAAATGTCTATCAATTGATGAATGGATACATATATATGTATAGAATAAAAAATATATAATATATACACACATATATGTGTATTATATATGTATATGTGTGTATATGTATTATATATATGCATGCATATATATTATGCGTATATATGTGGTGGAATATTACTCAGCCATCAAAAAGAATGAAATCTTGCCGTTTGCAACAACATGGATGGAGCTAGAGAGTATTATGCTATGTGAAATAAGTCAGAGAGAAATAAATACAATTATGATTTCACTCATATGAGGAATTTAAGAAATAAAACAAACGAATGAAGGGTAAAAAAAGAGAGAGGGAGGCAAACCAAGAAACAGACTATAGAGAACAAACTGATGGTTACCTGAGGGGGAGTGAGGGAGGGGGTTGGTTAAATAACTGAACTCTTTATGAGTTGAATTAATTTCTTTTCCTTTCAGATTTTTATACATCTTATTGAATATTCATGTCCTGGAACACTGACTAGGATCTCCCAAGACAAACTTCCTGACACTAAAGAAAATATGTTTTCCTTTTACCAGCAAAAATAAAGTTTCAGATAGGGCTTTGTTTAACAATGCTTACTATATTCCATTCTTAGTTTATGAGGAGTTTCTATCCTGGAAAGGCACTAAATTTTACTGAATGTTTTTCCTCTAATGAGATGATCATATTATTTGTTCATTTAATCTGTTAACAGGGTGACATTCACTGGTAGACTTTTCTCCTTTAACCATTCTTTCATTCTTGGAATGATCTCTCTATAAAAGAACCGAAATAGCTAATAACATATGAAAACACTCAACTTCACTAGTAATCAGAGAAATTACCATAAAAAAGTAATGCTGTGGTATTTTTCATTTCTCAGCTTGACAAAAATACCTAAAGTCTAACAATACCCAATGATGGCAAGTATGTGTGAAAAATGGTTCTCACATATACATGATTGGTGAAACACATAGAAAATCTCTACTACATTAGTTCAGTGCCCAAGGAAGGTGACTGGGTAGTAGATAATCAAATAGAAAGATTTTCTCTCCCATGTACACAAAGCTTTTTAGTCACCTAAAAACTCATAAGATTTTCTAGAATGAATTTATAAAATATTTTCTACATTTATATTCATATTCAGGTTTAGGACTATCTTCTGCAGGGAAAAAAAAAGACCATTGATCTTTCCAGGCCAATGATATGGAAGAATTTCCATTTATTTATTGGGATAATGGACACTGAGAGCTGACTCTTGATTAAAATAAAAAAGAAGTAATTTTATAATAGGAGCATTGTCTTTTTTAAGTACAATTATTTATTTTTTGAGAGCGAGAAAGAGAGCACACATGCAGTGGGTGAGGAGTAGAGAGAGAAAAAGAGAGAATCCCAAGCAGGTTTTGATCTGCCAGTACAGAGCCAGATGTGGAGCTTGAACTCATGAAGACCTGAGCCTAAACCAAGAGTCAGAGGTTTAACCAACTGAGCCAAGTAGGCTCCCCAAAGCATTGTTTTTATTATGTTTAATTATCTCTTGCCTGAGATTATGTATATTATTTTCCTTCTTACCATATACAATTTAGGTTAGGTTAATATCCAAATATTTTTCTAGTATCTTTATGTTTACCTTTCAGAAAAGAAAGCAGATGATTCCAAGTAACTGAATCTATAGCTCCAAAAATTATAACCATTGGAAATTTACTTGAACTAATTCTTAGTTAATATAAGAATGAGAAACTTCTAAATCCAAAGCCAACCAAATTTGATTTGTGCCACCTCAATACAATTATTATAGCAATTAGAAACTTACCTTTGATTCACAATGATCAGAAAACACAACTGGCAAAGTCATGGATTGAACACTGGCACATATTCATTCCTATGCTCTATTAAGCTGACTTCAACAGCTATGTTGCAAAATTTGGTTTTATTATCCAACTCTTTCCTTGGCCCACATTTATATTAACTAACTCAATTAATTTTTTTAGCCTTAATGGCCTTAATGTATCCTTTCTTGTGCTGAGTTTTAAAGCTAAACCACAGCAAAGGCTACCCTGAAAAACTATATCTTTTCCTACATATATTATACTTACTCTTCACCATTCCTCTCCCACTTAGACATAAATATATTTATTTCATTTTTCTCCTTGAATAACTGGGTACAGAGATTGATTCACTCCTTCCATCTGTCTTTCCTTAATATCTCACTATGTGAATTCCATGTTCTGACATTTTACTTTAGATAATTTTTTTTAAATTACTGATACCCTTGGCATTCAACATTTGATTATTAAGTTGTTTATCAAAAAATCTTTTCCATTGTTCCCTTCTCAAAAATACCGTCAATTAAATAATACCCGAATATAGATGAGCTCTAAATAGCAACCTGAGGAGCAAAACTGTTTCAGATTAATACTACTATTAACCAAAACATCTATCCATTTTTGTCTTTATCTAAGAAAGCTGTCTCTACATAAAAAATTCACATAGGGGAAAAATAGGATATAATGTGAAGTAGTGTTTGAATAATATAAAAGTATACTTGTAATCATTTTCACACCAAATTTATTCTCCTGGGATCAAAGAGAATGCTTTTATATTCAGGCAGTCTTAAATTGGCTATTTCACACTTAATATTTTGAATTCAGACACATATCTCATGGTATTATTGATTAAGAACGCAAGTCAAAAAAGAATATTACAAAATTCCATTCTCAAGAATAATTGAAACATTTAGGGATCATATATATATTATCAAAGCACTGGCTATTATTCTTGACTTATATTCTATAATAAATGGTTTTAATTTTGAGCTAAAGGTTTTAACAGCCCAAGAAGTTTACATTTTTAAAATTTACAAAAAACTGAGGACTTATTTTCTATATAAAAGAGGAAATCATTTCTTAAAAATAAGGTTTTTTAAAAAAAACAGACTGTGATACCACTGTACTCTTTAATCACTCATTCATTCATCTAAAAATAGTCTCAGGGATCAATTATGTGCTAGGCACTGTAGGGAATAAAAATAGAAGTAAAACATGATCCTTTTCCTCTTAGAGCTTATAATATAACTAATGGGGGGATGGGACACACATAAATAACCATAGTGTAAGACAAAAAGTGGGAATTTTTAAGTTAGTAATAAAGAACTATGGAAGGGGGGATTTGGGGAGAAGATAATATACATAACCAGGAAAGTGTTGCAGGAGATGGGGGAATTAGGGGACTTTTGAACTATGCTTTGTAAGAGTTAGAATTCTTCCAGGAAAGAACAGAATGACAGAAGGGTATTTCAGAAGAAGGAAACAGTTGATTGTTAGTACACAGACACACACACACACACACACACACACACACACAGAGCAATAACAGATAAACCAAAAATCTAGACTAAAAATACAGCTGTCAAGTACTCAATAATTGATTTGAATTGATTAAATGAGACAATCCTTGGGGAAAAATGTAGTTATTAACAATTTCCCTCAAGCTACACGGTGAATCCAACAAAGCAGGTTGTCCAGGAATTCTGCTCAGTTCCAGTATTCTTGAAGCTAAAGAAAATGGCAGATGATTTCCTTCCCCTGGTTCCCTTACCTACTACCCACCAATAAAGACTTCCCCATCTCTTGCAGAAGGCACAACTCAGTGGAGTTTAAAATAGCTCCAGAACACTTCCTGCTCTATTCTAACTGTGCTTTCATTCCATTTGACTTAGACCAGTTGGAATGTTGAGGGGAAAACCCCATGAGGCATCAGGCATGTGAGATCATGTGACAGTCCCTCAAAAATATTTGTCTATCCTACTATGTGTATTTATCACTGCTCCTTACTCATGAGAAAGCAGAACATGTGGGGAAAATACTTTGTAGCACATTCTTCTCTCCCTTTTTAAAAATAGATTTAAATACTTCCTTACTCAATTTTTATAAAAATTAATCACAAGTCTATCCACTTCTTCACAGGATGAAGACAATGTATTCTAAACATTTTGTTTAGAAGTTACAGTTCTAGGGGCGCCCGGGTGGCTTAGTCGGTTAAGCGTCCGACTTTCGCTTAGGTCATGATCTCGTGGTTCGTGGGTTCGAGCCCCGCGTCAGGCTCTGTGCTGACTGCCAGTTCAGAGCCTGGAGCCTGTTTCAGTCTGTGACTCCCTCTCTCTCTCTGACCCTCCCCTGCTCACGCTGTCTCTCTCTCTCTCTCTCCCCTAGAAATAAATAAAAACATTAAAAAAAAAGAAGAAGAAGTTACAGTCTATAGCCATACAAGGAAGTTTCTATTCATCCCGATTTCCGTGAAATAAATACCTGGCATATTATAAGGACCCAATAAACACCTGTGTACTGAATACTGCATTATATAATCCCTTTATTTATTTCTTTAAGGTTTATTTTTTTTAACTGTATAGAGAGAAAGTCTGAGCAAGGGGGAGAGAAGAAGGGAGAGAGAGAATCTTAAGCAGGTTCCACGCTCAGTGCAGAGCCAAGTCAGGGCTGGATCCCGGTGTCCTGGGATCATGACCTAACTCAAAATCAAGAGTTGGATGCTCAACTGACTGAACCACCCAGGCTCCCCCATAACCCCCTTAAAAAGCGTGCAATACTGAGGCACCTGGGTAGCTCAGTTTGTTGAGCAACCGACTCTTGATTTCAGCTCAGGTCATGATCCCAGGATTGTGGAACCAAGACCTATATTGGGCTCTGAGCTGAGAATGAAGCCTGCTTAAAATGCTCTCTCTCTCACAAAAAGATTCTCTCTCCCTCTGCTCTCTTCCCCACTCTCAGCTCTTCTCTCTAATTTTTTTTTAAATGTGCAATATTATAAATTTGAGAAAAAATTTCCAGACTTCTAATTTCAGTGGATGAGGATATACTCTCCCCATTCTTTTTGGCTCCCAGGTTAGAGGAATTCATCACTTCACTAAACTACTAGCATGGTTCATACTGCTTGGGTAAGAAGTTTCCACATATCTGAGGTTAAAGCTGGAAAGATGAGCAAAGAAGAACCTTTGGGAAAGAACCAAGGTAAGTGGTTCAGAAAGGTCCTTAATTTCCAGCCCAAACCATCAATCCTAGCAAGAGGTCATCTCATTCCAAAATCTCTCTTGGAAAATAAAGAAAGTCTCCAAATCCAGGGAACAGCTTTCCCCTGGCTTTCTCCTCTATCCATTGATAAAAGCTTCCCTATTCTCCTGCTCTATTCTAACTGTGCTTTCATTCTGTTTGTTCTAGATCAAATGGAATGTTGAGGGAAAACAAACTTTTATTGGGGAAATAGTCTTTGTATCTTAGCCTCCTCAAAAGACTTTATTTGATTCCTCTAACACTGCCTTTGCTGCCATCAGTCATTTTCTATCCCATTTTTCTTTTAGTTTTCCTTAATACTTATTACTATCTAAAGTCGCCTTATCTATCCATCATTCAATTGTACAATCAATCAAATATATATCTCCTTATCTTGTTTTATAGGGGTATCCTCTGTGCCTAGAACAATACCTGGTATGTGGCTGACTCTCAAACATTTTTGAGTAAAAAAGAAAAAATGAGATGTATGACTATTTCAATTCAGCTTCTAAAAACTTCATGCAATTACATCATCTCCCCAAACCTTCAACCTGCTAATTAAGAGTGGTCGGGATGAAGTGGGTTCCTACAATTACTTCTACTACCAATCCTCTGAATTTATTTACATCTTAACTTCTTTGAGAATACACTTGAATTACTGTGTGTTTCCTGTTTTTGTCAGTCATTTGGAAAGTTCCTAATGGACTGTGGATTTCTTATATTACACACAAGCACAAAAATATTTATCTTTTGAGAAGATAATATGTTTTCAAAAATAATTAAATAACAAATTTATGAACATTCCTGTAGAACTGAGTCATCCATTCTAAAGCATTTTAATTAACGTGTAACAAGAAATGTATTACTACACAACTTTAACATTTCATCATCTAACAACGAGTGAATAATCAGGGAATATAAAACGCAAACTTGAGAGTAAAATCACAGTTCTAATTTTAAAGCAATACATCAAGTACCAAGATTTGCATTAAACTTACAGTGTAAAGTAACCTAACTGGATCAGTTCTCCAATGTGAAATTGTAAATTTTATTTTACATGAACTTTGTTGGGTTCAATAAGAGTTAGTTATATCAGAACAATTAGCAAAAGCTTATACATCCTTCCTTTTTTAAAATGTTTTATTTATTTCTGAGGGGGGGGCAGTGTGAGCAGGGGAGGGTCATAGAGAGAGGGAGACACAGAATCCGAAGCAGGCCTCAGGCTCTGAGCTATCTGTCAGCACAGAGCCCGACGCGGGGCTCAAACCCACGAATGGTGAGACCATGACCTGAGCCAAAGTTGGACGCTTAACCCACTGAGCCACCCAGGCACCCCTACATTCTTTTTATATACTGAAATTTTTATCTCCTCTGCTTAAATCAGCAACTTAATGAATCATAATTATCATAATACCTTTTATAGCTATAGTTTATACAGTGTTACAATAAAGCCAGAAACATAGATGATATTATTTTATAGGTATTATAATTTATTATTAAGTCATTTATGATGTACATTCACCTACTTTTCCATGCCTATGCCCAACCTGTATATTCACTGTACGTAGAACATGTGACTGCTTTTCATAAACCATCCCTTAGACCCAATCTTCATGAAATGTTAAAAAGTGTTGTATATCTTTTGGAGGAATTTTACAAAATTTAGATTTTTTAGCTTTCAAAGAGGTCTAATTATCTTTTTAATAATAGAGTCATTCTTGCAAAGTAAAAAAAAAATAGAGTCTATATATATGTGTGTGTATAAAATGCCATTTTCCCTGAAAGGGTCAACAGTGAGGAGCCCTGTTTATGAGCCACATTAACACCAAACAGAGCTTAGCAATGTCTGTTTCTAAAAATACACCCTGTGTGTCTCTAGTTGTCATCATCAACCAGAGTCTTCTGTGCTCTGTGACAGAAAGCATCAAGACTGCCTCTTTGCCTTTCCATAAGCATTATACATCAGTACCCAAAGTTCTCCCTTTTCTGTCAAGGTGGCAGAGATAAAAAGGATTCTGCAATCACCCTAAGCAGACATTTAAACATTATTGCCCCTAAGCAGACAGTTATCATGTTGTTTTGGCAGCAGGAAGGAATCTGTGGTTTCACTTGAATGTTATTCTTCTTTATTTAAACTACTAGAAATAACCCAAAAATGACAGAATGCTCTTTCTATAAATAATCATTCCAGTGTAGAGTTATATTAGGAGGTAACTCAGATGGCATGATAACGCCTAACAAGCTAATCTTAGACCTGCAATGCCATAAGAGAGAAATACCGAGGCTAAGAATAACTGACCCAAAGGACTCAGCCTACTAAAGAGAGCCACAGACATGTGGGCATCTGCAGATTTTAATGCATTTAATGATCTTCTGAAAGCTTCTTTAGCCTGGAAGGCAATAAATTATGTTGGTCATTAATATGACAATCAATAATACCTCCACCATGTATTCCATAAAGATGGCTCAAGATTCTCATACCCAATAAGATGATGAAAATTAGCTGATGAAAACCAAGGAGCTGACTCCTGAATACATGCATTTGTACCTAAGTGGCAAATTTAATGTATAAATTTAACTCAAGATAAAGTAAAAGGTAGTATCATGTTGGTACATCCAAACAGCCCCTTCCAGTTTTCACCTAAAATGTCTACATTGGACCCAAACTGGATGAATATATATTCAAAATAGGCAGAGAAAAATTTTATTAGCTAGATTATTCTTTTGGCTTAAGAATTTGACATAGCATGTTGAGATCAGGGTCTAAGTGGAGACACAGACTTTATTGAACCTCCCCTGACTTCAACTCATTTCTAGGTAAGGACTGAAGTGGATATAATTCAAGCATTTTGGTCAAAAAATACTGAAACCCATGGATCTAACATTTGAAGGAGAGAAAAAAAGTTCTCTGGCTATATTATATTAGTTATAATGTGCTATTTTGAAGTGGTGCAAACCTTACTTTTATGACTTGTAAGATGTACTGTGAGCACTGGAAAATATGTCAGATGTATTGGAGATATTGATTCTGTCCACAGTGTGTGCTCATTACTTTGTGTATCATCAGTCTTATGGAACTCTGAAGGTTGGTTTGAGTCACCTGAGCCTTGGACAGTGTTAACTTCCTCCAATTTCATTATCAAGCCCTGTGAATGTGAAGTAAGGCTCCTCTAACCAAGCCTTTAAACATAGTTGCCTATTTGTGCCTTAAACCTCCAAGGACTAAGTATGCCTAGACATTTATCTATAAATGTAGCTGTTTCAATATTTTTAGTCCCCGATATGAAACACGTTATCCTATGCAACATATTTTTCTCTTTGAGAAAAAGTGGCAAAGAGATGGTAAACAAGAACAAAGACATGGTAAACAAACCAAGTTCAAACCTGACCCTGCTCATTCCTACCCATGATCACCATCAGTAAGTTCCTCTGAACCTGTTACCGTATTTGCAAAATGTGAATCCTGCTCCAAGTAGTGCATACCTCTTCAAACTGCAAGGAAGATTATATGATGAAACAATGCCTGGTACAGAAAAAGCCTCTAAAACAGTAGCTTAATATATTACTAAGATGAATGACAATGATAAAAAATGATAAAAACATATGGTTCCAATCACTGACCTCCTCAATAGAGATGAAACAATTAGATCAGCGTGAAGTGTGGCAGAAAAATCATGAAAATGATAACTGATTGTGATATTTTTAAACCTAAAATGAGAAGTTCCTGATGTAAAAACACACATTCAAAATGCACAATTGAATTTCATTTGTAAGCAGATTTAAAAAGCAGCCTCACAAAAAGAGAGGCAAACCAAGAAAAGGGCTCAACTATAAAGAACTGATGGTTATAGGGCACCTGGGTGGCTCAGTTGGTTAAGCGTCCCACTTGGGCTCAGGTCATGATCTCACGGTTCGTGGGTTCAAGCCCCACATTGGGCTCTGTGCTGACGGCTAGCTCAGAGCCTGGAGCCTGTTTCAGATTCTGTATCTCCCTCTCTCTCTGACCTTCCCCTGCTTATGCTGTCTCTCTCCTAGAAATTAAGGGAAAAAAAAGAACTGATGGTTACAAGAGGGAATGTGGGGGGAGGATGGGTTAAATAGGTGACGGGGATTAAGTGAACTGTGAGAGTGTCCTACAGAAGTATTGAATCACCAAACTGCACTCCTGAAACTAATACTACACTGTATATTAACAAACTAGAATTTAAATAAAAACTTTATTTTATAAAGTACATCAAGAGTAAAGTTTAAATCATGTTTGATTCATCAAAAGCTTTTCTAGTTCACTCTACATGCGGTTCCCTGAAAACTTTCTGGGTAAACATGTTTTCACTAAAGTAATAACTCCCAGGCCTCAATGTAATTTAATGGAAATTCAGTCAAATTTTCTTGGGTTTTTCGCTTGTTTTTAATTTCAACTTTTAAAATTTAAAAATATTTTAACCTAGTTTGGATACATGTCATATCTTTGACACTCATAAAAACTTACCTCAAATAACTGAAAAAAACATCCACAGGGGACAACTGTGTTAATACTGAATATAAATTATAAATTAAATGTTTCAATACAAGTGGCAGGCCATGAGGGGAAGAAGTAAAAAAAAAAAAAAAAAGGGCTGGGGCTTTGCCAACCTTATCAACATGCAAAGAGTTTAATCATAAGTAAATGACTAGTTACACTCTGTGGTTTCATAAATTTCCTTCTTCCTTAAATATAGTTTTCATTGGATTTAATTATCGGGTATTTAAAAAACATCAAATATAAAAGGGCCATCCCTTATTTGACTATGGGAAATTTAAATTAAAATAATGAACAGAACTGATACTCTTCTAAAACACAAGAATTACTTAGTTTTGTATTCATGAACCATAGCATCACAGAGTAACTCTAAACATACTATTCTCTGATAACATGTAAAGTATGGGTCATTTAGTACTGCAAAAACTCTTGTTCAAATTAAATTTATTTTGTGCAAGTGATTTAGTGGAGGAAGAATGGAACTAGTAGACAAAGGTATTTTCTAATCCCTGCATTTCCAGTTTGCCAATACCCCAAAATTAGAAAAGGAAGAACTGCCCATAGTAAGGACACCATGCATCCAAGCCTACCACTGGCACGTTATCTTCCTTTCAAGAATGGGACAGACCACAGCATTGCCATTCTGATTTGAAACACATGCCAAAATATCTTTGAATTTCATCTACTGAAAGCTTATTTTTAAAGTCATTTTCATGGGCTTTTATTCCAATTAAATTGTTTTCAAAGTATTCCAATTCAGAAAAAAAATTGTTAAAATGCAGTTACTATTCCAGATTGTTAAAATTGTTCATTACTCTGAAAATGTAATAATTATAACAACATACTGGCAAAGAAACTGCATTTTGAATATTTTAAAAATAATCCTTCTTCAGTGTACTGAAAAGTTTATACATTAAATAAATTTCTCTTAATATTTTCTGTATCCCTCAAGGCCAGCATTAAAGGAATATCTTACTCAAATTTATAATAAATGCTTGTAATGCACTAGTCTACAATGTTGATTTTTCCTTTTCTCTAAAAAATGATTTACCGCCCTAAAGAGATCAAGTGTTCTTCCATAACTATTCTTTTTAGGGTTCCTTCTAACAGTACTAAGAAAGGCTTTCTATTCAATACTTGTAGAAAAAAATGTATCAGTGTTAAAATGGATGTATAATTTCATGAAAATGAAGTAACACCCAGGATTCAACTGAAAAAAATTACATCGTCTACTTACTTCATTTAATTATTTATATTTTGAGAAATACAACCTGCAGAAAAGTACCAAGAAGAAAAATTTCAACCACTAACACATACACTGTAGCAAATACTGCTGGTGCCTAGCTAACATGCATTCCTTAACCCCCTTCCTTCTTCCTAATACAAACTAAAAGCTTAGCTGTAGCACCCACTCTCCTAGGCACAGTATGACACTAAGCAGCTATCATGGTAGTACCATTCTCCTTTGTGCCTGGGTAGATGCTGCTATTCTGGCCAATAAATTATGAAGGACAATTTGCTGGAGAAATTTTGGTAGAACTTCCCCAAAGAAAGCATCCAAGGAAGCAAAATATCTCTTCTATGTCTCCAGACTTTGTCATGCATAAATAGACACAATGCCTGGGTCTGCTACAGTCAACTCGTGCCTTCTGGAGGAAACAGAGCTGTGATGATAGAAACTCTAAGGCCAACAGAGGGAAGTGGTTTGAACGACCTGATTACTTTTGTCATTAT
This sequence comes from Crocuta crocuta, assembly GCF_008692635.1. Taxonomy (NCBI): domain Eukaryota; kingdom Metazoa; phylum Chordata; class Mammalia; order Carnivora; family Hyaenidae; genus Crocuta; species Crocuta crocuta. The sequence goes on from NW_027529173.1 coordinate 3,885,976, forward strand.
TGACTGCTTAGTGCTGTCAACTACCCTGCTATTTTAACTAAGTGATAAATTTCCTTGTTGTCACTTGGAGCAGGATTCTCAGTTACGTGCAGCAGAAAACAACCTAATTTACCTACTACTTGCAATTAAACACCATGAGTATTCTGGCACAGTAGCTTTGTGTGTGGGTGTGCAAGAAACACTTTTTAGAAGATATGTGCATATCATAAAAATTCATACAAGGTGAAAAAGTAAGGTGATGAACCCCAACCCCCCCTCCAGCAAACCAGCCCACCACCACACATACAAAACTGTCCCTGATTTCTTTCAACCTATGTATGAATTCTTCTGGGAAATGGATACATAGACAAAATATACTTTCGTAAAAGTGAGATCATATCACTGATGTTATTTTTATTTAAAAATCATTAAATGATTTTAACAAGATTAAATAACTGCAACTGAAGGGACTATAAACATACTAAATGCTTCCTTCCTATATGAGGTTCTATTTCCAGAAAGATTTTTCTAAGGCTAAATAAATTATTTTTAAAAATCGGTGTTTGGAGTCCTTTTCTTTTACCCCTGTATTTCTATTTTAAGGAGCAGGAAGTCTGAACCTGCTTAGAAAAAGCTATCAGCACTTTCACACATTACTCCATCTCACCTCTCTCTAATGCCACATATTGGTTATGTTTATGAATGTTGCCCTACTTTATAAATTTTGCTTTCTATCCTGTAACCACAACATCATATTTGTTTAAATAGATTCACTGTTTGCCCCATTTGTCTGGCTATGCTTTTTCTACCTCTGAATTTTACTTTTTATTCATTTCTTCACTGTGTGGGCTTCATTAGAAGCAGTTTTGTTCATGTTTGGGAATTTCTGACCTGCCTAACCATTTTCTCTGTATTTTAATAACTCTTGCCTGAATTGACAATTGGGTTACACTTCTTTTTGAACTTCAAAGACTTTTATTCATTATCTTTTGTCACTGAATTTGGGTATGCTTGGTAACCCTTCTTGAGTCCCATATATTCCCTTCCTCCCCACCTTCCCCCCACCAAATACCTTTGCTTTACCTGCCTAAACTCCTGAAAAATTTTTATTATCTGAAAATCAACAGCCCAGTTAGAATAAGACTCTGAGATGAGCACCTGAAGCAAACTGTCCTTAAAAATGAGAGTTCTTTCAATCTACAGATTTGTTTTTTTTCTTTTCCAGTGAAAGAATTTTTCTTCTTTTTCAGAAAATTATCTTGTTTTAATGTTTTAGAATATCAACTTCAGGGATATAAATAATCTCTTTGTTATATTGCCTTTGTTTCTCTTATTAATTGACTTCTTTTCAATTGCTTGAATCCATTTTCCTTTTTCATTCCCTGTGATTGTCTTAAACCTTTCCCCTTTGCTGGTAAAGAGTTTCACTGGTGTCTGTTCTGCTTCCTGCTATTTCTAATGAATATTTTTGTTCTATAATCATCATGCTTTTTTCATTTTCAATTTGTTTCCCTGTATCTAAAATATCCTTTTTATCTTGTGCTATTGTTTTACCATCTCATCTTTGAGCTCTTGTTTTATGGAATTTATGTTCATGTTAAGATGCCTCATTTGTGGGGAACAATTATTAGATAATTCCATCGATTCAGTACCTAGGTATTTTCTCCTGGTGGAATATCTAACATTAGTTGGAGAAGAGTATTTCATTGAAAAGAACTATGGATCATTTTCCCAGTTTAGAGTGTTACTCTGAAATCTTCATTTCTCCAGAGAGGCAGGTTTGTTTACCTTCCTCCATTTCAATAGTTTCTTTTCCAGAATCATTTGTACTATTTCTCATGCAGAAGAAACAACAACAACAACAGCTAAGGATATCTACTCAGTTTGCTTCTCTTCAAATTTGGGAATGTTAGTGAGACTTTTTCAGGAAGTTGTCATCTTGTCAGTAAAATTCTAAGGAGGTCTAGGATGCAGTCCCCATTAGGTTTCTCTGTCCTGATCAAAATCCCCATTTTCCTTTTTTCTTTGTCTATTAGTTTCTAAGATATCTTAGATCATATCACTTTCTGTACTCATTTAATGCTTAATACTCTGTGCATGCATGTGTGTATGTGTGTGTCTGTGTGTGTGTGTGTGTGTGTAGGGTGACTGTTTGCCAGCTTATACCATTTTAGATTCACTCCATTATCTATTAGTGGTGAAAAATTATGTAGTACATCATTTTCAAATTTCTCACCTTCAAAATCAAAATCCTCATTTTTAAATCTCAATTTGGGGGGCACCTGGGTAGCTCAGTTGGTTGAGAATCTGACTCTCAATTTTTGCCCAGGATTATGGGATCCAACATTGTGTCGGGCGCCATCCTGAGCATGGAGCCTGCTTAAGATTTTCATTCTCTTTCTCTTTCTCCCTCTCTCCCACCTCCCCACTAATGTACATGCACTCCCTCTAAATAAGAATAATAAATAAGTATTCAGAATTTTGATTTATTTCAGTGTTCTGAGGGGTTTTATTGAATTTTCTTACTTAACAGACATAACAATTATTCCACCGGTATCATCCACAGAGATAAAATATTCATTCTTGTCTGTATTCTCAATGGACCTATTTATAACTAGCTTTCTGATCACTACCTATCAAATATTCAAATTGATAACAGCCTTGTAAGTGGAGATAACTTGAGTTAGAGAATGGTAAAACAGTAATTATGGGAAATACCAGAAGTGATTCTTGACATGACAGGAGCATTTCACAGACTTACATTTTCATAATTAGATTCTGCTTTCCAAGTAGACATAAATGGCTACTGAATCTAAAATGTTCCTTTCCCCTCGACAATGCACACCAAAGGAAAAAAAAAGATTCTGAAAGGGTGAAGATATGTTTTCCATAAAAGAAATTCAGGATTCAGATTTAAATGCTTTTCTTTTATACCCTAAAATAAGAATACATAGTAAAAATATGAGGTTTCCTTATTTTAAATGTATTTTACATTAATGCTGTATAAACTCTAGGAAATTCTTTTACAGTAATTGTTCCAATATTGTCTGGACAGCTCTGCTGTCCAACATGTTAAGCATAATGCCTGGCAACAGAAGAACACCCCAAATTCTGCCAGCTACCGCTGAGTGACCTTAGTCAATATTTGTACATGCTTCAGTTTCTGCCACAGTTATCACTTATATTGGCCCACACAAGCCATGGAAGTAGTGACTGACCTAGCACAATGTGTCACTCATAATGAATTCCAAGATTCAATATTATAGAGCCTTTAAACTGAAAACACATTAACATATTATACTGTAAAACCTAGTTCTCCCTAAAATGTCTTGCCTAGCTGAGTCAATATTAGAAAAAAATGGAATCATATAAAACAATTGCAATTCAACAGTGTATAAAGAACTCTAAAGAAAAATCACCTTTATTTCGAAGCATAGTATTAAGCTTAACTTTTAAAATAGCAAATGGGAACTTCAAAGCAATAGCTAACAATAAAACAAAGCTTTTTAAAAAAATTAATTTCAAGAAATCTTCTGTTGTGGTTTCAATGTTCAATTACATATTCTGCAAATTCTTTGCCTTTGATTACTATAGAATGAGACATTTTACAAAACACATATACATGTACACACACACACACACACACACACACACACACACACACACACACACATACAGCTACTCTGATTTATAGTCACAATTTGCCCAAGGAGACTACTAGTTCTTACCAGACCAGGAAAACCAAAAACAGTAATTGATGTGTAAAATAACTAAAGAAGACTTACTCTCCAAACAAAATATCATTTTTCTATGTGACATACAATTGAACTCATCTGGCTTGTTCAGCAAGACAGAGCATGGTATTGAAGAGCCAGAAGCCCAGGTTCTTTCACTAAAAATAGTTATAATAATAGGGAGTCTGCACTTGAATAACATGTTGTTACATTTGAACTTTATAAAGAATGCCCAGAGGTAAGCAGCAGGACACCATTATTGTTCAGTTTACAGATGAGTAGCCAGTTATCCAAACGACTATCAGCAAAGTGCTAGTTAGAACACAGAGCTCTTGACTCCTAGAACACTGGTGTCTCCAACACTTTGCACTACTACCAAATAGTTCTTTTGGATCCAAAGACTCCATCTATTCCTATGCCTATCAATCATAGACCTATGCCACTGGTCCAAAAGGGAGTGGAATGAAATTTGTAGATAAATGAAGACAAACATGCCTCTAGTTTACCAATTAACTTAAAGGAAAACCCTACTGAAATGGGTCACCAGGATCACCATCGCCTCCTCCTACCCCTGTATCGGTGATACTTAAAAGTTTACTGCAGCCTTAGGACTGCTGGGAAGATGGTAAAAATTCCAGTATACAGCAGAGTTCCCATACCAGTTAAATCAGAAACTCTGGGGGTGTAACCAAAGCATCAGTATTTTGTAAAATACTCTTGATGACTCCAAGTTTGAGAGCCAATGCCTCAGAGGAAGTACACAATAAAGACTGGGGAAACTAAATGCAAGGCCATATGATAGTAAACAAAATCAAATGTTATAAAACATGGTAGTATGGATGCAAATGATTTTATGTTTCAAATTTGAAAAATTAACAAAACCCAGAGTTTCCTTATTTATACCAGACACGTTTGAGAGTTGATGTCAATCTACATCACTTCATTTAATAGCTGGTGCTTACAGGATGCTTCCTGTAGAACTGACAACCACATGGATAGTCTCAAGCACTCCCCTGCTGGAAAATATTATTGCTTTCATGTCAGGAAAATGACAGTCTCAACTGAAAATCGGAGTAAAGTTATGTGTGATTATCAAAGACACTGAAAACGGTGAGGCTTGCAAACACCTGTAGCCTGTGGCAAGAGATTCAATGTCAGCATCCAGTTGCTACTTGAAAGGCACAGCTTTGTTTCTACCATGTGAAAGAAATATGAAACTCGTAACACAGAGGTGGGGACTAAACGGATAAAGTGCAGTACTAAAAAGATACCCAAAATAGTGATTGTTTAAAAGTTGATCCATATTTAGAAAATAAAACACTAAATAAAGTGACTGGTTCCATTGGAGACACATAAGCTGATCCCTCCCCAAGCTCTTGTCAACTTTATAGCCACAAAGATAATAATAAACAATATTAAAATCCAAGTACATTTGCTTTAGATAAGCAGACGCTACCAGTTAAAATAATTCCTGTCACTTAAGTGTCAACACCTCAAATTACAGCAAATTTGATCTCTTATTCTGAGCCCACCAAAAAATTGGGTTAAGAGAAGTATCTTAAAATCATCACAACTAACAGAGGTTTAAAGATAACTTGCTTCAACATAGGTGAGTAAATGGGAAGGTGTTCAGCACTGAAACAGACATGCCAACCTGTGGAACATTTCTTTCACATCTAGTTCTAGCAAGTAAATGTTGCCTTAGCTTTACGTTGCATTCTTTTCATGGAAATCTATGTGGTGATCTATAATTATGATCAAATCCACATAGGAACTTAGAAGGTGTGAGGGAGAACTTTAAACCAATTTTGACTGAAGCATTCAGAGGACGGAAACGAAAAGTCCCCCCCAGGCTTTAGGAACTGGCTGTAGAATTAAAAATGAAGAGCAACAATTACGAGTAAGTGTTCTGTGTGGAGAGTCTGCTCTTTTAACAAATAGAAATTGATAAAGCTGACAAGCTGCTTCTCCTCAGCACATAGCACGTACACAGAGAAACCAGAAATTAGAATCTGTTACTGCTATTCTTTAAAGGGTTGCACCTGCATGTAACACCTTTATGTGTGCACTATGCAATCCATCTGTCTGACAATGCTAGACTTTCCAAATGTTTTTAAAGAAAATTAAAATAAGCATCTACTAATAGTAATTTTATTCCATCCTGAATAGTTTCATTTCAGGCTGATGAGAAAAAGCCACATTAAAACTATCTTTGTAACTTCTAGCAAACACATTTCAGAAGGTAGGTCTATAAATAGATATGCTTCTGTATGCACATTGTAAATATAAAATCATCCGGCTAGCGGAGGCTGCAATTTATACTGAAGCCCCAGGATGAACTTACCTGATTTTTAAAGTCCCATTAGAATAGCTTGCAATCAGAACAGATCTCCGTTTTCTAGTTGCAGAGTAAGGCAAAGCACCCCCAACTACATTTTACTTATCTCAGTCCCATCTTTCATCAGAAGCTTTGAGATTTCATTCAGAAGCTGTTGTCCATAAATGCTGAATATGCACAGAAACGGTAATGGAAGGGATCTAAGTTAAACCCTACAGACGCACCAAGAAAATAGCAACAACACCACCAAAAAGCAGCAAATCCTTGAGAGGTGCTTTTTCTTAGCTGCATTTCCCAAGTCTGCCTCCTTTCACACATAAAATGTCTCAGTTAAGGAAAAAGATCTTACCTGAGCTGATCATACTGTGCATTCTCTGCTGAGCCAAGAGCTGCTCTCGTCCAGCCACCCCATCTGAGGAAAAACACGAGTCACTCTCGTAAATTGTCTGCAGCATATTCCAATCACTTACTTCAGCTACATGAAAGATTCATCGCTGCTCAGTGCACGGGCCCCAGGAGCTACCCTCCCTGGTCCTCCCTCCTCCCGGAGGAGAGGCAGCAGCCGACCAACTTCAACAATGATTTCCTTTCTGTTAAGGTGGACATACACTTTTTAAAAGATCTGGACACTTTTCCTATGTTACCAACCTCTGTACAAAAAAGCAGAAAGGACCGAGTGGATGCTATGGCTCTCTGGAGTTTAGGTTATCCCGGAAACTAAAAGCAGGTGGGAAACAGGAATGTGCTTCGGGGTTATTGCTTTGTCAGAATAAGTAGAAAAATATTAACTCTACCCACGAGAAAAAGAAACCGATTAAACCTGTCTTATAGTTCTTCAGGCTGCTAGAGCTTCGTTGCAAGCACCCTCAGTCCTGCAAGTGGCTTCAGCCCTTCTATCTGTTTGTGTGTGTCTCTTCCCCCTCTCTGGTCTCTCTCAGCTCAAGTTGGCTAAAGCTAGTGATAATCCATTTGCATATGAATCAACAACGGCAGGGCCCACAGGCACAGAAATAGAACAATGGTCGGCCTGAGCCAAAAATAGGTCAAGCATGGCCGAGTGATTGGAGCCAGCATTAATGCATTTAAAAATACCCCAGCAAACCCAGCTGTCCAGCCTCTATCTTTCAAACCATAATTCTCCATTGCAGGGCCTTAAAAGCAATTAACTCTTTCCTCCCTCCAAGCTTGGTTTACACACTGTATTTCCATACTGGCGATTTGTTTCCAAAGAAAGGAAGGCAAAAAAAAAAAAAAAAAAATTAAGAATCATAATTCTAAGAGGGCAAATGCACATACATTTAATTTCATTTTATTTTTATAGTATGTGTTTTTGGAAGAGAGAGGAGAGAAGTGCAGAGCTCTGTATTGGTTCTAAAATAATACTGGAAGCTTTTGCTCATAATGTGGTTTCTGCCTCACCCACGCACAGCAATCCTGGTGTTCTATTTTTGTTGCCTGTTTCTCTGGCTACACTGCAGTTGGCTGTAGCACTAGAAGCTTTTCTGCCTTCTAGTTTCAAGACTGACAGGAGATTTAGTAGAGGTAGTTTCAGAAAACAAGCACACCCCAGAATAAAATGTTTATGAAGAAATAGCTTTATTTTTTACTTGCCATTTATATGAGGCAATTGTCCATTTCACGTATCCTAATGTAAGCCTGGTACCACCTATCAATTTTATTGCATCCAGTTTCTATTATATCTAAATTAAAACCAAAACACAGCTTGGGTCTGAAAATGTTCCCTCTATTTCAGCCTCTCAGGCTAAATTCAATACGGAAAAGGAAAAGAAAGTGTTGATGCTATCTAATGGATGGATGAAGAACCACCAAATACATGCACCTGTATATCAACCAATAAATATGGTCCGTCCTCAACGAGGAATATTCTGCATTCATTGCCACCTGAAACAAAGACCTCACTTTTTGGTAGAAATAGCATTTATGGTAGTTGATAGGTTCCCAGATCAACACACATTTTGGAATTCACCTGTAGAGTAAATGAACTATTGTATATACTACTAAATATTCTATAGTCTCTGAGGTACACTTACAACACCATTTCTGTATGAGAAATAAATTCTGCATCACAAACTGGGATGTAGGATCTAGCCATTCATAAGGGCACACCCAAAAGTGATAATCCACTAGTCCTGGGAACTCTTTTTCCTTTTCTAAACTAGATCAGTAAGGAAAAAGTAATTCTTAAGGCATTAGTAGCAGAGTGTTTTAGGGAAAAAGCAGAGTGTTTAAGGTTCCTAGAACAACTGGATGGAGGAAGGATCTTGGTCAACGACAGAGTGTGAGTCAGGGGTAAGAGAACAAGGAGACAGGGTTTTGGTAGAAGGGAGGAAGCATGTTAAATCAATAGGCAGATAACCCACTGCTGAAAAAAGTGGTACTGAATTTTCCTTCTTTCATAGATTAACTCCTATTTCTTGCAAAATTATATTTGGACAGATAAGTTACAAGATTTTTTAAAAAGAAGTTTTTCCAGGGGCGCCTGGGTGGCTTAGTCGGTTAAGCGTCTGACTTTCGCTTAGGTCATGATCTCGCGGTTCGTGGGTTCGAGCCCCGCGTCGGGCTCTGTGCTGACTGCCAGCTCGGAGCCTGGAGCCTGTTTCAGAGTCTGTGTCTCCCTCTCTCTCTGACCCTCCCCTGTTCACGCTGTCTCTCTCTCCTAGAAATAAATAAAACATTTAAAAAAAAAAGAAGTTTTTCCAAAGCACATTGGACTTAAGCTATAATGAGAAAATCTTATTTTCCTGTCACTGGAGAAAAATTAATTCCATTTAATATTACAACTAAACTTTCATAAGAAATCAATATATAAAAAAATCAATATATAAAATCCAAGAGATAGAAATATTGTGGAGCTGGCAAATTACCTCAGGGATGATGTAACCAAGCATAGCATTTTAGACCTGGGAGGGCATTCAGAACTTTCCTACAAACTCTCTGTCCCTCAAAATGCCATAGGACCCTGGAGTAGACTTCCAGTGTCCTCCAGCAAAGGCTCTTCCCCGAGGCAGAGCAACCTCACTTTTGTTTGTTTATACTGGAATATGTAAGAGTTCTTCTGAACAACGGTTTCTTACATTAAGAAGAAAATAGTTGAGGGGCTTCTCCGTGGCTCAGTCTGTAAAGCCTCTGACTCTTGATTTTGGCTCAGGTCATGATTTCACGGTGTTTGGGATTGAGCCCCATGTTGGGATCTGCACTGACAGTGTGGAGCCTGCTTGGAAGCCTCTCTTTCTTTCTCCTTCTGCCCCTACCCCACCCTCATTCACATGCGCGTGCAAGCACGCACGTGCTTGCCTTGTCTCTCAAAATAAACTTTTTTAAAAAAGAAGAAAATAGTTGAAATCCACTAATTTAGTACAAACAAGCTCCCTAGTTTACATACAAAGTAAGTCTTAAGATGTGCTGAAGGTAACTAAGGCTATAAAAGCACTTGTTAAAGAAATATGACTGAAATGAAATTATGACTAAAGAGACTTGCTTTGTCTCTGGCAGGTGGTCTCTCATCATCTTCTCCAGTCTGCCATCCTGTCCCTTTTAAAATGATGCAAATAATTACCTGAGATCTTCAAAATAAATTTTCAAATGATCTAGTGATGAAACACCAATTATTTCAGAGGGTTTTGAACAGAATATGCAAAACCGGTAATAAACATGTAAGAGGGGTGACAAACTCTCACTAATGACATAATACACATCTTTCGTCATTTCAAATTTAAGTGATCCCCTCAAACTTCAAATGACAAAAACAGTTTCTGAGGTTTTATCATCACGAAAAATAAAATAAAACTCCCAAAGAGTGAGTTAGTAATTATCCAATTTCTCAGAGGTTCTAGGAAAAGGCATTCCACATAGAATAGTGTAATGTGTCTTCTTCATGTTGACCAAGTTATTTCACTTGAGATTGATTTACATTTTATCCCTGCATACTTTCAGCATTTGTTTGTTTGTTTTTGTGTTTGTTTTTGTTTTGTTTTGTTTTGTTTCCCATTAGCAGTTTTGCCTTTCACCTCTTAGTTTAGGGTGAAAACGCATCAGACACTTATCATAAAATAGGTATCACTTGTTTCTCAGAGGAAAAATAAGCATCATTAAAATCACAGGAAGTATACTGATTACCATAGTTCCATTAACCAACAACTTAAATATTAAGAATGTTGTGTAATTCCTCTCACATCATCTCAACAACGTCAGTAATGTCACTAGGTTTCTTTGTGTGCATTTATAAAATCAGTTTTACTTACTTGGAATGCAAAAACTATTAAATTTTATATTATAAAAACCATAGCAAGCTAATACAAATGCCAAATAGGCATTAAAAAAATCTCAAAAAATAAATGTTAATTCAATTTAATAAAAATGTTGGAAATTGATCTAAAATCATTTTACATTTATTTTACACTCATTCAATAAATGTTGATATTATCTACTGATGAAAAATGAAACCACTGTCTTAATTACTTTTTAAAAAGAATATGCAAAACTAGTGATAAACATGTAAGAGGGATACCAAAATGTCATTCAAAAGCAATTATTATAATTCCAATTATTTTTATGCAGGTATATAGGCAATACAAAAGATGTGTAAAAATTTATATGGCATCAAAATACTTCCTAAAATATCCTCAGACCTCTAACTCACAATGATCTTTTCTCAGATCAGTCCCAATGGGAAGAAGCAAAGAAGGTAGTGTAACCTGATTTATTCTAATACACTAAGGTACCTTCTGCTCATCTGTAATCAAACACAGACTTTTCATGTAGTACCAAATTCTATGATTCTGAAATCTAGACACAGTACAATTTCAGCTTGCCTGAAATATTAATTCTACTTTACAGGAAATCTACAAAAATTACTCACCAACACCTGGAACTCCACACTCATTTTCTGACTCGCTCATGTTGCTTTTTCTCCCATCCTCACATTTCTCAAACTGCTGTCACAGCAAAAAGTTATTTACACTTGCCTGCAAGTAGTAGGCTTGGTTTGCATAGACTCCCAAGTCACAGAAAATAGGGTACAGCGTACTAATTTTTATTTTGAATTAAGTAGCCTATTTATCTGATTTTTCTATCTCTTGGAAGAACATCACCAATTGTTATTAAATAGTGGATATTCAATTTACAAGTGATTCCGTTCCACTGAAACAATGTAATTGATTACCAAATGGTCTTCAGATGAGGAAATCTTGCCTGGACCCAAGAGCAGGTAAAGTGTTTCAGAAAACACATCAGCAATGAAATGCCAGGGAGACTGTTTTATATGAAAACAAAACAACATCAACAAAATCTCTAGAATTGTTTGCCTTGATTTGATTCATAAGAATCTCTTCTCTAACTTTTCCCTTCAAATGGGACATGTTCTTCCATGATTTATTCTATTTCTAGGGGATTACAGAGAATCAGGGTCACCTGGGAACTTGTTAGAAATGCAATTCATTGGGCGCTATGCGAGAAGTACTGAATCGCAATCTCTGTGAGGAATCTGTATTTTATAAGCCCTCCAACTGATTCTGATGTACGATAAAGTGTGAGAATCAGTAAAGAAGATCAACCTTTCCAAAGCAATGATTAGATGGCTACGAATATAAATAGATAAATTATCTTTTTTGTGTACAATTTTAAATTAGCCGGTATTATTAGAGAACAATTTTTCAAAAATGAAAGTAATTAAATTAGGTAAGAGACTAAAGAAGACCATTAATATTCAAAGTATATAAAGGAGGATCATCCAGAAATGGATCTCTTGGGCAGCAGAGGAGCCCAGCATTGTACACTTCCGATGACAGGGATGTGTGCCCTGCTTTTCCTCACTAAGCCATCTTGTTCCATGTTCTGCTCTTCTGAGTATTTGCCAGTAGCATATCAGTCCCTCTATGCAGAGCTCAGAGCAGCCAGTCCAGGAGGAGAAACTAGTGTGATATAATATTCAACATGTACTGTTTCATAGTTATTCATTTTTACCATAGTGTCTCATTAAAATCCCAACAATTAACTTCAAATCAAGAATAAACCACAATTTTATAAAGCTATGTGCATGTATGAAAAAATCTTTTGTTGAAATCAAGTGAAATGTAATTGCACTTTCATGATTTGCATTTATTTCCTTGTCTTGTGAACAGAATAACCAGTGAAAAAAGTCAGACACTAGAAATGCAGTAGAAACGATCTCATGTGGATTCCTTAATGTAATTATCATTGAGTACAATTTGAATAAACAAAGTTTTCAAATATCTTCCTTTTATTGTACTTTAAAGATATTGGCACTAGGAAATTAACATAAAAATGCATTTGTAGTTACACTTTATAGTACTGGATCTAGTAAATGTAGTGATGGCAGAGTTTCTAGAAAAGTCTGGGTATCAATTGCATTAGCTCATGTCTACATGTTCAATTTTTAATTGATAAATTCCATTGATTATACCATTCTGACTCACATTCTGAAAGAAATACAGCTTCAGACTCAATCTTACCTCCCTGCAAAAGTCACTTGAGAAACAACACAGTAGTTTTTACACTTTGTATTATGGTACTGTAAAATTATTTCACATAGAAAAACTATTTCATATGTATGAATAGGCTGAATGTAAATATAAGTACACATCAACCATTAATCTTTGCTTTTGCTTTAAATGACACATAATGGTTCAGGCTGATAATCAAACATTATTTTCTTTTTAACATCATCAACTTTGAAATACAAACCAACCTGTACTAATCTATCTTATGTTTACTAAACTAAATATTTACAAGATACTTATGAGATCCAAGACTTTTAATAGAAATCTTAGTTTCAAGGCAAAATATTATTTTTGGCTACAAGGCTATGAAAATCAAAATTCTGGAAGAATTCCAGTTAAGTAAAATTAGCATTCTGATCTCCACTCTTTCATATGATCGAAAATTTTAATTTTATATTTTTCTACAAAGTAGGTGTTCTTCTTATGTAGCCACACCTTTCATATTTATCATCCTATATATAAATGGGATTCTGATCACCCAAAATCCATAATGATATGTAGCACCTGGATGAATACTGTATGTAAGAGGTGGGATAAGACTGATTTCCACATGCTAATATAAGTACAGCAGACATCAAAAAACAACCCAGAAATGTCATTTTTTGCCACAAAGGTCAAGCTGATATTTACCATAGCAAACCACTACCTATCACCAAGTTAAATCAAGAGAATGCCAGAATGCTTGTCACTGAAAATAGCAACAACATTTTTTATATTGCAATTATATTCTGACTTCATAAATGATCTAATTGGATCCCAACTACCATATTTTAGAAATAGCAAGTGCCCAAGCACTTATTTTTTGACTGATCACAAATATTTATAGCAATGGCATATAACTAAAGTATACACATTTGCAATTAGCCATATCACTAAATTTATCAGATATCCATGGGTTAGGAATCTTTCCTGTTTCAGGACTATTAACTGTAACAGAATTCTTTTAGTTACCATTTGGTACATATTTTTCTACCCCTTTGTTTTTACCTTTTGCATCCTTTAAGAATGGCTTTTATAGATAACATATACCTGGAATTTTTTTCCCTTTCCTCCCATAGAAAAGTCTCACATTTGGTAACTTCATAGAAGGAGATAGTGGCCCTTGCTAGTTCATCATCTTCTCAAGAGCAAAATAGTAGTGAATCCACTTCATCTTTCAAAAGTTTGCCCATACGTTACTTCCTTGGCAAAGCTTTCCCTGATCTGAGTAGTCATGAATGACAAGACCTTATTCTGTCCTTACTTATATCACAACAAGAGTTATTGGATATTTCAACAATTTGGTTACATATCTGTTTCCCATGCTAGGCGTCAACAAGTTAAGAACAGATCTGTCATTCATCTATGTGCCTATTTCACACTGCCTAGCAAACAGTAAGCACTCTATATGATATGTGAATCTCTGTAAGTATACATGATATGTTTGATTTTTATACACTTTCATTCATGCTTATTTTCACCGATAAATGTCAGGCAAACAATTTCTATTGTCTACATCAGACATTTCCATTCCACCAGCCACCCTTCCCCAAATCTATCTCCAGAGTTAGTTTTCCTCGCTCAAAAGAGGTTACCTAATTCACCCAATCCCAACATCACCCTGGCCAGATAAGTATGATGATTATATTACATACAATACTTTTCAGGACAATATTGTAACCATTCATAAGCTTTGTATCATCAATATAAAACACAGAGATTATAAATTCTATCATGCTTTATTTTCCTAGGATTAAACACAGGAAATTAAAAAATTCAAGATTCTAGAAAATTTACTTAAAACTTTCCCATCTCTACATTGAAACTATTTTCACTGAAAAGGATTTTGAACATTTTAACAATTGTGCTCTTGAGGCTCTCTTGGACTCTCCTACTGGCCAGCCTGGCTCCAGGACACAATGACATGACTCTCCTGAAAACATCTAAAGCTCTAATTTAAAAAGTTCCACTTTATATTCTCATTGATTTAGGGAATTCCCTTTCAGTTTTAAAGAGCTCCTACATGGTCTAAGTCTTCAGAAGGAGGGGGCTTATGTTCACATATTTTCTAAATCAAAGAGAGAATTATTCTGGAAAATGTGGAAACTTCAGTGTCAAATATGAATTTACACTTGATTCATGAAAACCACAGAATATCTTTCATATGAAGAGCAACTACATTACATTCTAAATAATGTGGCTTATTCGATGGAGAAGGGCCTCTGGATTCAGACAGAATTTGACTTGAATCCGCCCC